>NC_041382.1:30769650-30770193 GCF_002162155.2 Triticum dicoccoides
AGCGGGGGAGGGTGCGGGGGATGCTCGGCGGCGGTAGAGCGGGCCGGGGAGGGTGCGGTGGGTCGTCGGCGGCGGTGGAGCAGGGAGGGTGCGGTGAGTCGTCGGTGGGGTGGAGTTGGTCCCAGGTTACTAATGGCGCACCACACAGCCATGCGCCATTAGTAACCCAACATACTAATGGCGCACCCCCTGGCCGTGCGCCATTAGTAGTTTTGCAAAAAAAGGTTACTCCCGGGAGTATATATATATATATATAGGACTAATTTTCTATACTCCCGGGAGTATGTATTCCCATCTTCAATATACCCTGTAGACGCATTAATTATACCTCTTGCAATATACCTTTTTCACATACAAACAAATCAGTATATATGTAAACCTTTAAAAAATATATAGACTCACATAATTTTTTCCATGAAAATCATTTTAAGGTATCTAGTAGTTAATAATGAAGTATATTAAAAATAATAAAGAGGTATAAAAGATTCATCTATGTGGTATATGAGGAGCGGGAGTACGTACTCTCAGGAGTATACAACCATT
>NC_041382.1:30770301-30799506 GCF_002162155.2 Triticum dicoccoides
TATATATATATATATATATATATATATATATATATATATATATATATATATATATATATATATATATATATATATATATATATATATATAGGGTCGCGCTATTCGTCACCCTGGGTGAGACATAGTTATTCTTCACCCCCCTCTATTTTACCATCAATGCACCGTAAATTTACGTTTCGTAAGTTTTGTTTTATTTCCGACGCAAAAGGGACCGTAAAAAAGATATATAATCGCCGTAAAAAATATTTTATGTTATGTAAAATTACAAACATAAAAACATAGTCTAAAATACACATAAACTGCAAATTTTCTTGTCTGATGACCTATATTTTTATTTTTCTTATATCAAATTTTACGTAGTGAATCAATAGAAATGTAACTATTTGAATTCGAAATGTAATTTAATTATGAAATGATCGTAAGATTACCTCGGGTGAAGAATAACTTATTCAACACCCTGGTTGATGAATAGTAACACTATATATAAATATAAATATATATATATATATATATATATATATATATATATATATATATACTAATGGCGCACCGTGTCACTTTGCAGTAGTGGCGCACTCCATGGCTGGTGCGCCATTACTAGTTAGAACTACTAATGACGCACTTTGCCAGAATGCGCCATTATTATGTTTGCAAAAATGAAAAAAAAATTGTTACTTGTGGCGCACCTTGTGCCTGGTGCGCCAATAGTGTCTTCCACACTAATGGCGCATCACCACATGGTGCGCCATTAGTATATAGTAGTGGCACACCACTTCTCTAGTGCGTTATTAGTGTCAATTTCATCTATAGCTCTTTTCCTAGTAGTGAAATATGCAAACTAAGTGTTATTTTTGACCTCAAATTGCATATAAATCAAATACTAGCACATATATATAATTCCTCCCAAATTACTAAACTGAAAAATCAATCACTATATAAAGCATTGCACGAGCTAATCTAGCAATGAGGGATGAAAGGACAAAGTTGCTAACCTTTGTGATCATTTGAATGGATGGGGGCCTTCAAATCTTGACAAATTTTGGGCAAAATGTGTGATGAGCTTGAGAGGAAGAGGGAAAAGAACAGAGAAGAGAGGGGAAAGGGGAAGAACAAAGCGAGCTCAGGTGGACGAAGGGTCTATGTAGGACGACCTTTAGTACCGGTTCGTGATACGACCCGGTACTAAAGGTGCTGGAGGGGCCCCAGACTGACAACTTCATGCCATCACTCACTTTAGTACCGGTTCGTGGCACGAACCGGTGCTAAAAGTTCGCCACGAACCGGTACTAATGAGAGTGGCCGGCTAACCATTGGAACCGGCACTAATGCAGACATTAGTGCCGGCTCAAATTCAAACCGGCACTAATGTGCTTCATATTTGACCCTTTTTTACTAGTGTCAAAGTCCACTTTGAAAACAACTCCGTCTAGCTTTTTCGTGTGGATTTCCTGGAGCGTTTCATGCAGGACGACAACCCCTTCTAGGATGTTTCTGTCCGGCATGAAAGCGGTTTGGGACGGTTGCACCACATAGTGCACAAATTGCGTAAGCCTATTAGTCCCGACCTTGGTGAAAATTTTGAAACTTACATTAAGAAGACAGATAGGCATGAACTACTCAATACGAACGACCTCTATTTTCTTAGGAAGTAGAGTTATCGTTCCAAAATTAAGTTGAAACAACTGAAGCTATCCAGACAATAGATTATGGAACATCCGAAGCAGATCTCCTTTGATAATATGCCAACATTTTTTAGAAAACTCCGCCGGAAAACCATCCGGCCCTGGAGCCTTATTGTTCTTCATTTGTGAAATGGCCTCAAACACCTCTTTCTCCGTAAATGGGGTAGTTAAAATCTCATTCTCGTCTGACGCAAGTTGAGGTACATCCTCAACCCTGGACTCATCTAAGGACACAAAGTTATCCTCTGGAGGCCCAAACAGCTACTTATAGTAATTGGTTATATAAATTTTCAGACGTGTCCTAAAATTGTCCCCTCATCTTGCTCGAGCTGAAATATCCTCTTCTTGCCGTGCATGCCATTTGCAATCATATGAAAGAATTGAGTGTTATCATCCCCTTGGACGATTTTGCGAACCTTAGCTTGCAATGCCCACTTCAATTCCTCCTCTCAAAGAAGTTATTTTAGTCTCGACTCCCCCTCCATCTTAGTTTCCAGCTCTCTGGTGTCTAAAATAGTGGACTCGGCTTTTAAGTCTAGGGATTGAATAAGTAGAAGGAGCCTTTCCTTCTCAGCCTTATAAATCCCATGCGTATGTTTAGCCCATCCACGAAGGAATCTTCGTAGATGCCTAATCTTATTATGCCATCTTTCAATAGGAGAACTTCCTCCTTGATCTTTATCCCATTCTCTAGCTATCAGATTGAGGAACCCTTCTCTATCAAACCAAGATAGTTCGAAAGAAAAGGTGTGTTTATTTCCCACATGGGTGGGATCGCCAGAGTCAACAAGCAGTGGGGTGTGATCCGAGATTGCGCATGATAACGCCTGGACTGTTACGAGGGGGAACTTCTGTTCCCATTCGACGCTAGCGAGGACACGGTCCAGCTTCTCAAAAGTCGGGTTTGGTAGCGATTTAGCCCAAGTGAATTTCCTACCAGAAATCTCTATCTCTCTAAGATCCAAGCTTTCGATTATGGTACTGAACATGAACGATCATCTGCCATCAAAATTCTCATTATTCTTTTCCTCCCTTCTGCGAATAATGTTGAAATCGCCCCCAACGAGGATTGGGAGCTGCTCGCTACGGCAAATACGGACAAGATCGGCCAAAAAATCTGGTTTGAGTTTTGGCTGTGCGACACCATATACCGCCACCAATGCCCAATTAAACCCATCGGCCTTTGATCTGACCCGAAACTTTACCGTAAAATCTCCCATAACCACACTCCGCACTTCCAACGAGTCACACTTAACCCCGAGTAGGACCCCACCGGACCTTCCTCTAGGAGGTAGGCACTGCCAGTCGAAGTCGACACCCCCCGATAAAGTTCTAAGGAATTGAGGGGTGAAATTGTTCCTTCCAGTTTCGGACAGGCCAATAAAATTCAACTGGTGTTCAATAGATGCTTCTGCTAGAAACCTTCTTTTAGCCAAGTCTTTAAGATCTCTGTTGTTCCAAAAAATTCCTCTATTTTTTCATCATGAATTTTTTTAGATGTACGGATCTGAGCACTCCTACGCACAGGCGAAACTGGATAAACCTTCCGTTTCCACTTCCGCTTAGGCTTATTTCGATCTTCCCGCCGGTCCTCACAATCGGGCTCTGAGGATTTAACCTCCTGAACATCTACATGGACTGAGGCCCTAGGGGAACCGAATCCCTCATCCTCCTCTGTCTCAGGAAGTGAAGGGGCAAGATCCGCACAAAAATTATCAAGAGCCCTGACCCCCAATGCATCTATGTCGGAATCATTCATGGTTTTAACAGCTGATATGTTACATATCATTTTCAAAGCGCGCTCCGCTTTGAGATTGAGAATGTCATTAACTGATTTAGTGATTTCACTACCATTACTACCTAGTGAAACCCCTAATTGATTTGCATTGTGAACAATCTCATCATTGGAAAAATATAAAATCGAATTTGACGTGTTGACCGACATACCCGTGGTGACCACAATGTCAGAAGCTTGGTCGCCCGCATGGCGCACCTGAGCTGGATGTCATCAACATCCGGCTGATCCTGAAGGTGACTGCTCATCCTCGTCCTTCCGAAACAAGATCCGGGATCCCTCCAAAAGCAATGATCTCCTCGCGCGTTGCCCCGTTCGGGGTAGGGCCTCCTGCCCTATCCCCAATAGAGCTCAGCTGAACTGGGGTCGCCGAGAAGCCCCCGAGAGCCGTCGAGATCTCCTGAGCCAAAGGAGAAGAGGGTGCGGAGGCCACCTGCCCGCGCCCCCTCCTATCCTGGACCCACAGCCGGAGTGAGGGGAGTTCACCATCGGGCTCGCCACCCAAGGAAAAGCAGCCACCACGGACACCGCCGCAGAGGAAAGCTCCAAGGGGAAGGTAGGGGCGGAGGCCTCCTGCCAGCGCCCCCCTCCCGGTCCAGCCGCCAACACCGAACGCACCAACGGAGCGGGAGGGGCGGGGGCCTCCTACCCGCGCCCCCACCCTGACCGGCAACCATAGCCGAGTGTGTCGAAGGAGAGGTAGGGGCGGAGGCCTCCTGCCCGCGCCCCATCCCTGTCCGACCGTACCACAGTCCCGCGACATGGCCACCGCCATAGGAGACGGAGATGTATGTCGTAAGGCCACCTGCCCACGAACACCCCCGCCAACTAGGCACACCTGGACAAAAAGATCAATCTCTGCCGGTGATGTTGGCGAACTCTCCACCGAGGGAACTGCAACAACAGACTCATCAACCACCGGATCGTCAGCAATAGCAAAATCCAAAGGAGGAAGTGATCGCTCAAGCACATCATCACACTCCACCCGATCGCTCCACAATCAAGGAGGAGTGGAGGCAGGCTTGAAGGACCCAAATCTCAGCGAGTTCATGGGTGCAACCGTCAATGGGGCACTCTCTCTCTCGGATGCCGGTGCCTCGGAACCCGGGATGTTAGACGCCTCGCGCCCACGGCCACCCTCGTGCACCTCCTTATTGCCCGATCCATCATCCTTATCAAGCATATCAACATCATTCGCAGCTAAAGCCTCAGCGAAGAGCTCTGTGTCCTCGAACTCAATCTCGAGGTCAAAAACCATGCCTCTGTGAACCCACTTAACCAATATAAAATGCCTTGAGATCAGGTTTGGGCAGCAGCCACTGTTACATGTTTGAAACTATCTATCAGAACAGGAACAGGGAGAGCTGTTTTCGGCTATCCATTGATCTAAAAAACACCAGGAATGGAACATTTAGCCACAACGAAATGGTTCAAGGAGCATAGATAGACAGGGAAACTGGTAACACGGGTTACAGGGCCACGCACCAAGCCGCAAATTCGACAGACCAACGTAAGGCCGCAGGTAGCAACATATATGCCACAACCACTCCATGGCTTTTAACAAAAACACAACACCCCGCTACTCCACAGAGGCTAAGCTTGGAAGACCCCCACGACGAACGAAAACGGGCCAGGGAAAGAGAAATCCACCCCGGTTTTGAAGTTCCAGGGAGCACCCCCTGCATGCCCCTTGTTCGCCTCCTTTGTCGAGAACAGCGTGAAGCGTGGATTCGCCATCACGATGAACGCGTTCCTCAGCGCGCGCGCTCCCAAAGAAGAACTCCAGGAAGCCAACCTCGCCAGAGTCCCCTCTGAACTCACGGAGGCAAATCGTGTGGATGCGCGAGACGACGTTTTTGATGGGACCAGACTCCTCCCATAACTTGCGGGTGAGGTGGTAGCCAGTGGGTGGATCACATCTTTTGCTCTGCAAAATAGATCGGATCGGTCAACAGTTGGACGTACCAGAAGTCAAGAGGCTCAAAGAAAAAGAAATCAAAATAATGGCATTGTAAACTGCTGTGACACGATGAAATTTCAGTAACAAATATCGTAACACAAACGGATGAACATGTAATTCAAAGAATTATAATTGCATACTCTAGTCTGAATGCGTATAGACAACCTGATTGTTGGGAGTAAATGGTAAAGCTTGGGTTATTCTTAGCTATATTGGTCAAGAATAGAATGTATATGATTATTCGTTAGGTATGCTAGTCATAATAACACAATACATGTCTCACATTTCACAGTAGAGGACAATAAAAAGACCATAAAGAACATTAATAATAATTGACTTGACAGATCTATGTCAATCAGTGAGAACACTGCAACCAAAAACTCAGTGACAATTCTATTTTCAATGAGTGAGAGTACCAGAATGTACTACTTACTAAATAGCCTAGTAGTGCAGACTGCAGAGAAAAAATAACAAATGAATGATTTATATGGTAAACAAGATGTGCTGAGCATAAATCCATCGACAGTAAATTTAGATATATGTGAGGATGCAAACTTCAGTCCAGAATGGATGACTTTAGTCTTAAAAACATTTTGCCAGATATATTCTTTAATACGAACTTCCGGATGTGAGCTACAACATCCTCTTTCTGTAAAAAAATTAGACAGGATTGATTCTGATATGATCAAACTAGCGTCCTAGCATCCATACAGCTATCATGGTATTACCAATACCGGAACAGCCTCAAGAACTGTCGACGTGAATGTGCTAGTTTACTGCGTGTAGCTTTCATAAGTCAGAAATAAGCATTGCATGTCTCATGTTTGTTACGGCAAGAAAATCTGGACATACCTACAGCTACAGAAGCAGAACACTAAATCAAGATACCTGCATAATAATCATTGTGCGGCAAAACACTAGCTTGCCTCACTATCATCGTTCACATTACAGTGGACAAAACCAAAACGACCATATACAGAGCTATCACAATGACATACTTGAAGTAAATAGCAGGCAAGAAATCCATAGAAACGTAAGCAGAACATGAATTGGTGACAAATACCATAATATGCAGTCTCTCCACATTGGGAAAGCATCTCAGGAAGGTGGGCACCATCTTGACGTCATTGCGAACCCCGAAATGCACATTCAAGCTCAGAATTTTCACGCTTGTGAGCATGGTACTTGTGCTTGGCTTTATCCCGGGCTGAAATTTTCCCAATTCAAGAAGAACATCACACAATTAGTCGAGTCATCAGCTGGACATATTTGCTAACTGAACAAACAGAGAGACGGGAGAAGGCAAATGTACCATGAGTCCATGATGAAATTTTCCCAATTCAAGAAGAACATCACACAATTAGTCGAGTCATCAGCTGGACATATTTGCTAACTGAACAAACAGAGAGACGGGAGAAGGCAAATGTACCATGAGTCCATGATGACCGTTTTCTCAACCTCTAGGACCTGTCCTGGCTCTAAGTATCCAAACGTGTGCAGCTTGGGGGCATCGACAATCCTGACTCTCAAGGCACCACGACGAGGAACTCGATGGCATTGTGCTCCATTTCAACGCTGCATATGCCGAGCTCAACAAGGTGGGGAAACAAGGCATCGCGTAGGATGTCCGTGCCCGGTAACTTCTAGAGGCCGATGTAGAGGCTGGTGCATAGTTTTAAATAGCCGGCTATAGCCCCGCTATAGCTGTTTGAGGGTGTTGGCGCTAAATGATTTCATGTACAATTTGCCGCTATTTAAGGGTCGCCGCTATAGCTGTTTTTAAGGGTCGCCGCTAAATGCCATAGCCCGCTATTTAAAACATTGGGCTGGTGAGGGTGCTGACACTGAAGAGAGCGGCGGGGAGGGGCACGTCCTGCCGCCATGGTCGATTGACTAGGACGAGGTCCTGGACGCCCCTGGCGGCGAGGAGCTGGATTCACCGCGCGAGCTGGGCTTGGTGCGCGCTCATGTGGCTGCAGACGAGGTCGACGCAGTGGAAGGGCCCAGGGTGCGCTTTGAGGACGCAGGAGATGGCGGCTATGATGGCCGGCGAGTTGGCGGGCGTGGGCGGCCAGCCGTGGCCGTCGGGGAGGAGGTGGGCGTCACTCAGGACGAAGGGCGTGTATCGCCAAAGCGTGCGCCAGCAGGTGGAGAGCACGGCGGTGCGTGCGCCGTCCTTGACGAGGAGGCGGGCGACGATGTTGCGCAGGAGCTCGTCCGGGAGGCGGCTGACGCGGTCCACGCCGTCGGAGGGGGCGGCGAGGGCGGCGAGCCGCCCATTGTCAGGGAAGGGCGGGCGGGTCACAAACTGTGCGCCGCGCTGCAGCCACCGTCGCAGGATCGAAGTTGGTGAAAGGTCACGGGTCGGCCATGGTCAGACGGCGGCGCCGGCGGAGAAGCAAGTGTGGGTGGACCGTGTGACGATGGTGGGCCGCTCCTTTTATACAGGGACCCAAGCCCGAGAGAGCAGCCAGTGAATAAAATGCAAACACTGAAAGCCCAAGAGAGCATTATCAGTGATCAAACGGCCCGGGACAAATGCACTCTGTCAAGGAGAAATGATGTCATCTAGGATAGGCTGCAGCCAGTTCACAAGCCACTTTGCAACAATTTTATAGACCATGTTGCATAAGCTGATCGGCGAAAATCTGTGAGATGAATAGGGGTTGGTACCTTCGGTATTAGCACTATGACCATCTCACTGACACCATGGGACATGACACCAGTTGCGAAGAACTCATTGGCAACATGTACAGTATGTTTTTTCATGACGGCCCAATTCCTTTGAAAAAAATGCGCCGGGAAACCATCCTTACCGGGAGCCTTCAAGGACCAATTTGGGACAAACGATCTGAGATCTATTTTGCTGTGAACACTGCACAAAGGCAAGTGTTCATATCCTAGGTCACCTTTGATTCAAACAGATTCAGTAAGGGGTCTCACACCAAGTTCTCCTCCTCTATAAAACGGGTCTGAAAAAAAATGACTTAATCATAGCTCGCATGGCCTCCTGGTCGCTATGGCTTACCCGGTGTCCATCGACAACAAACTTAACTTGGTTCGTTCTCGCCAACTGGAGGACACTGGATATGCTGGGTTAGACAAGTTATTGTGTCCCTAGCAGGTTAAATATCCTTGTGAATCGCGTAATGGGGGAGCTCAAGTGGTGTGTCCCAGTGTTCATACCTGATATAAATCTTCGGATTAATCACCAAGAATTGTTTCTCGGTCCGAGGTATGTTGATACTTGGACTATTATAAAGAGCACCGAGGATGTCTTGAAGACCTTGAATCCAAATGCAAACAGAAGGAGGAACTCTCTTGCTAAGCACAAGAAATCAGTAAAAGAAGCCATTCCGAGGAGGGAACTACAGTCCTCGGCTTTGGAGAACAGTTCAGGGGCTATTACGGATGTCCTGGACTAACGGGTGCCAACATGCAAGCACTACTAGGAAAAAAGCTACTAGCAGCGCATGTAAAATGGCTACTAGCAGCGCGTGTACCCGCGTTACTAGTATCGCGCTACAGCTAATAGTTAGTAGTAGCGCGGGTGAAACCCACACTACTACTAACATTTTAGTAGTAGCGCGGGTGCAACCCGCGCTACTAGTAATGAAATAGTAGTAGCGCCTCAGGTTTTTTCCCACACTACTACTAACAAGTTAGTAGTAGCCTGGATGCAAAAGTAGCGCGTCTGGTGTTTTTCCACGCTACTACTAACTAATTAGGAATTAAAAAAACTAAAATCCACCAATTCCATGCTATGCATACAATTCCAACTAAAACATACACATATTTGCAATAAACCAGCAACATTACACATCATTACTAATCCAAGATTTATAATAAACCAGCGGCATTAGAGCACATCCTGTAAGAGCATACATATTGTCATGGCTTTTCATGCCTTAAATTAAAACACCTACACTTCTTGAAGTCACTTACTCCCAGCTAGTGCAAACACAGTTACAAGCAAACCAAAATGCATAAAAACACCAAACAGTGGCATCCTATCTCTCTAAATGATCCGCTCCCTCTGCATCCTTGCAAGCATCTTCACGATAAGCAAATCCGCAGGAAAAAAGTCAAATTAGCATGTACTCCCTATGTCAACTATCCAGAGTAGATTTTATCCATTGCACTGGCCATGTTTAAGAAACACGAAATAAAGAATATTTCTACTCTAAATACATGAGGCATCGGACAGAAAACAAAAGATGAACAGTATCATATGAGCAGAATAAAAAGGAGTTTGGACCATAGCATGGTTAACAATAAAATATAGTGCTCTAACAAAAGCAAGAGTGCAACACGTTGCCCTGTTCCCCTTTCAAGTATCAACACACTAAAAAAGGCAATAAACACAAACATATAATTTTGGACTACAGCAAAAATCAGTTGCAGAAAGTCAGGAAGATTATATTGTTAAAGTATTCCATTTTCAGATGTTAAAACAGGATATTGCAAAAGCAAAATATATGAAGATCAAATACAGAAGCAGCTACAATGCCCGAATTGGCCTTTTACAGCAGGTGAGAAGCACACACTAAAACATTAGCAGCCAAGCACATCATATCTGTTGAAACTACCTAAATGGCACGGCAACACCACTTCCTTTTAAATAGTTTGAGAAGACATGCATTTAATGGCAGTCACAACAGTATGCATCTAGATGCCCCTTTAACATAACATAATTCCCGATATAGTGCATGCACAAGAAGAGTACGCACCAGTATGACCGCTCCGAACGAGCTGCTGATGATGAAATGGAGACCACCAAAGGCTTTAAGAAACATGGTAAAGGCAATGACAGACTTGATCTGTAAACAAACAGAACAAAAGCCATAAAAAACAGGAACTAGGTGAATGGATCGTTAAAAAAGGAACAATAATGTACAACGGGGCAAGCGACCAGAAAGTATCCATACATCAATGAGTGGCACTGCCATCCCAAATTCCCAATGCTGGCGGAGACCTGCTTGACAAAGAAGTTCCAACATGATGAATGCATAATCAATTTAACATGGATTAAATATAATTGGTTTCGTATAATAAGATAGAATATATATTTGGTTTCTTTATATCTAAGCATAAAACGATATGCCCAGTTATCATGGATTGATGCCTCAAAGAACTTGGTGCTGCAATGGTGCTGCAATGGCAACAATACTTCCTTTTTATTAGTTTGAGAACGGGGCAAGCAACCAGAAAATATCCACACATCAATGTGTGGCTCTGCCATCCCAATGCTGGCGGACACCTGCTTGACAAAGAGGTTGAACTTCGGCTTCAGAGACTCATTAACTATTCCGTGGAGTGAATATGTGAGACTAGTCTTCCCAGAAAACATATCTAGCTGAATTAAGCACCAAACATAGGTTGAAAATAACTGCAGTAATTGTATTTTCAGTCCACAGAACTGTTGGGAGACTTTCAGAGGTTTCCTGAGTCGGCACTACATTACTGCTTGAAATGAAGAGCATCAGCTCCTAACAATCTATACCATATGAAAAGTCAACTAGACTTCACCGTGTGTGTACTACCAAGTAGCAACAAATTGAATGACTAAGTAAGTATCAAGCTTCAGTTGTACATCTCTACATGTTGTATATTTAGCAACCCACCCACAGAGCGATTCAAAGTTTTTGTAGCTTACAGATTAAACCTAGGGATCAAAGGAAATAAACACATTCAGAATGCTAGGTACTTGTGGGGTCAGCACTAGAACGTGTTCGAACCGCTCTCTCACACGGATGGATGGAGGTAGAAGAAGGAGGAACACACGGCACTGCAGTTTCACCCGGCTACATACAGCCCCATTACTATTCCTTTCCAAAGCACCAACTGCCTCGCGAAACAAACACAAGAGCATACAGTTTTGTAGCCAACTGCAGCGCAGCCCCTACGCTTTCGCTGGACACGCACGCACGACCTGCATGCCCGGCCACATGCGCCCACGATGTGCTCACCGCGGCCATTTCCAGTGCATCACTAACCGGCCGTTTCCAATGCATCTAACCACCTAGCTAGCTCACATGGCTATAGACTCACGTACCACCACGCCATGCACATGCGCGCACACACACGCTACTAGTAGACACACTACACACACGCCACGCTGCTCCGTCCCACACGTCCCGCCCGTCCCGCGCGTCACCGACGCGTCTGACGAGCCTGACGAGCCCGACGACACCAGTGCGTCCCGTCCGTCCTGCGCGCATCCGTCGCGCCCGACCGCACACGCCGTGGCTTATTCCAACATACACCCTAAGCCACGGCCTAGAGGAGTCCGTCTCGTCGTTGTCGTCGTAGCCGCACTCCCCACGTCCCCGCGCTCCCGGCCCGCGCTCCCGCCGCGCACGTACGCGATCTGCGCAACCAGGTCCAGCGCCTCGACGGGGTCCATGTCCACGGTCCCGACGCGCCCGACACGTCCGGTACGCACCCATAACACGCACCGGTCGCGCCTGGCTCGCCGCCGCGCTTATTGCCCTGCACCGCTGCACCGTCAACCGCAGCGCAGCGCCTCCACGGTCGTCGCGCCGAGCCGCCGCGGCCTCTGCGCCACCACGCAGATCCTCCGCGACCTCCTCGTCTCCACGACCCCCGCTGCTCGTTGCGCGCACGGCATGATGCCACACCGCCGTGGACTCGCCGTGCGTTGCCGACGCCACGCGCTCGCCGCGCGCCCGGCATCTCGCCACACCGCCGTGGACTCGCCACACGTTGACGACGCCAAGACCTTCATGTCCGCCGTGCACCGCGCGCACCGCGGACGCCGCCGCGCGCCACGGCCGCCCCTCGAACCTGGCTCTGTATACCAATTGTTGGAACCGCTCTCTCACACGGATAGATGAAGGTAGAAGAAGGAGGAGCACACAACACTGGAGTTTCACCCGGCTACATAGAGCCCCGTTACTATTCCTTTCCAAAGCACCAACTGCCTCGCGAAACAAACACAAGAGCATACAGTTTTGTAGCCAACTGCAGCGCAGCCCCTACGCTTTTTCTGGGCACGCACGCACGACCTGCCTGCCCGGCCACATGCGCCCACGACGCGCTCACCGCGGCCGTTTCCAGTGCATCGCTAACCGGCCGTTTCCAATGCATCTAACCACCTAGCTAGCGCACTGTAGTTGATGCCATGTGAGCTAGCTAGGTGGTTAGATGCATTTGAAACGGCCGGTTAGCGATGCACTGGAAACGGCCGCGGTGAGCACATCGTGGGCGCATGTGGCCGGGCATGCAGGTCGTGTGTGCGTGTCCAGCGAAAGCGTAGGGGCTGCGCTGCAGTTGGCTACAAAACTGTATGCTCTTGTATTTGTTTCGTGAGGCAGTTGGTGCTTTGGAAAGGAATAGTAACGGGGCTGTATGTAGCCGGGTGAAACTCCAGTGCTGTGTGTTCCTCCTTCTTCTACCTCCATCCATCCGTGTGAGAGAGCGGTTCCAACACGTTCTCGTGCTGACCGCACATGTACCTAGCATTCTGAATGTGTTTATTTCCTTTGATCCCTAGGTTTAATCTGTAAGCTACAAAAACTTTGAATCGCTCTGTGGGTGGGTTGCTAAGTATACAACATGTAGAGATGTACAACTGAAGCTTGATACTTAGTCATTCAATTTGTTGCTACTTGGTAGTACACACACGGTGAAGTCTAGTTGACTTTTCATATGGTATAGATTGTTAGGAGCTGATGCTCTTCATTTCAAGCAGTAATGTAGTGCCGACTCAGGAATGGCGGGGTGAATAATTTATTTTGTGCATATACAAGGATGAAATCGTGAGGTACTAGCACAGACAAAGCACTCACTAGTTTACCAATACAGGGCTACATTACTGCTCGAAATGAATAGGCTTTGCTGCCAGAATTCACCGTGAAGGTAGCAACTAATTAAATGCCTAAGCGCCAAGCTCCAGCTCTAAATTTCTACATGTTGTTGAGCTGGAAGAGTCACACCATATCATATCAGCGACTAATACTTAAACCACCGTGAGCACGTCTCAGGTAATTATAGAGTTGTGCACAGAACCAGCAGACTCTGACCAGCCTTATCCCCATCAAACAGCAGGCAATTGCAATCCAATCGACGGCCAAAATGCCGGAACAAAAAGAAAGTAATACCTGTCGATTGACGGTGTCGAGGTAGGGGCAGTCCAGGCGCAGCTCGACCTGCCTGGGCCGCCTCTCCGGAGCCCTCCTCTCGTCCTCCTCCTCATCCTCATCATCTTCCTCCTCCTCCTCCCGGGGCCGGCCGTTCGCGTGCCCCCTCGGGGCCCCGCGCTCCTCCTCCTCGTCTGCGTAGTTGGTGAGCCCCAGCAGCGAGGCGCCCTCCGACTCGTCCGTCGTGCGCCTCCTTGTCGTCGGAGGCCGCAAGCTCCTCCCCCTCCTCGCGCTCGTGCTTCCGTGCGGGGGACTGGTGCTCCTCCTTGTGCGCGCCTGTGTTTTGATTTTCGGTTTGAGCTTTTTTTCGCCATAGGCCGAGATGGCCGAATTTCGGCCATTTTCAAAAAATTTGGCTGAAACTTGACCAAATTTTGACTGCAATTTGGCTAAAATTTGCCAAATTTGAGCAATTTCGGCCTAAATATACTTTTCGCCTCAGGCCGAGATGGCCGAAATGCACTCCGCGCCCATCGCCGACCGCCGGGAGGAAGGAGGAGAGAGAAGGGGCGGGCGGAGGACGAAGGGGAAGGGAAAGGGAGGAGGAGGAGGAGGTGGGGTGTTGCGCGCGGCCGGTGCTCACAGGAACCGTCCTGCGTGGGTGTGGGCGGCAGCGAGGAGATCGTGGGGAGAGGAGCCGGGGTGGGGTGGACCAAGGAGATCATGCGGAGTTCCTGAGAGAGTTTTTTTAGGGATGTAAGAGAGTTTTTTTAGTGGTGGGGTGGGAGTGGATCGGGGCGGGGTGGATGGTGCAGTAGTGGACACAGTTAGTAATAGCGTGGGGGTCTTACCTGCGCTATAGCTACCTACTTAGTAGTAGTGCGGGTTTTATACTCCTCGCTACTACTATGGCCTGTTCCAGGGGTATGATGAAGATCATTTAGTAGTAGTGCGGGTTTATACCCCTCGCTACTACTATCAACTTAGTAGTAGCGCGAGTTTTATACCCCACGCTGCTACTAATTAGCAGTAGCGCCCGTTTTTAGACCGCGCTACTGATAAACTTCTGTGTATAAGGTTTTCCTTAGTAGTGACCGCCTATCATCTATGGACCGAGCTGATGATCCGTCGATCACTGGAAAAAGGACTACTGAAGTTGTGGCCCTCAGTGTAAGCTGGATGGAAACTATCGAAGACTTGGTGTGTACTTCGAGGAAAGATTTAGTACTCGACGTGTTTATTCCTAGTTGGCGACCCATCATATGTGTAACCTAGATACCCTGGTGCATATATAAGCTGGAGGGTTTAGTCTTTATAGGTACGACAACACACACCTTAGGGTTTAGAACACAATAATCCAATCTCGAGGTAGATCATTTTGTACTTTGTACTTCATTGAATCAATACAATCCAAGCAGGGCGTAGGGTTTTACCTCCTCGAGATGGCCCGAACCTGGGTAAACATCGTCTCCCTTGTCTCCTGTTAGCATCGTTCCTAGACTCACAGCTCAGGACCCCTACCCGAGATCCGACGGTTTTAGTACCGACAATTAGCACTATGAACGTCTCATTGACACCATGTAACGCCCCGGATGTAACTTCCCATAATTGTACTCCAACTCTTCCCATTTCCAGCTACGTGTTATGATATATCCTTCATGGTTGGGTTTTTGTCTTCGTTTTTCATTTTGTTCATGTCATTCATTTCATATCATTTCATCTTTTGCCTCTCATTTGCATTCATGTTCGTCTCCTGCATTCAGTCATATTTCTCGTTGTCCGTTTCGCGATCCGACACTCCCACATGCACCTGTTGCACCTCTCAAATCTCGTTTCGTGAGCGGGGGAAAAATGTTCTCGGAATGGGTCAAGATTTCTCGAGTGGTCTTGATAAATCACCGGTAGGCCGCCTGTCAAATTTCGTTCCATTTGGAGGTCGTTTGATGCCCCAACAGTTAACCGGGTAACCGCAAAAGCCCCTCTCTCTTAGCAGCCCACCACACACTCCTAAACAGCCCACTAGCCCATCTAAACCTCCCTCAATGCTCTCCATCGTTGGATCAGGATCGTGTGGGAGAAAACCGCACCTCATTTGCACACTCCTAGCTCCCTCTACCTATATATATGTCACTCTCCTCCGAAATTGCGAATGAAACTCTAGTCCACCTCCCCTCGCACCACCGGACGTGTCCACCGAACGCGTAGGCCCGGCCAACCGGGTAGCGACACATCACCACCGCCGCCGCCTGGAGCCAGTCCCGCGCCACCACGTTGCCCGGCCCGTTCCCCACTTCGCCGCCACCCGCACAGGCCCGACGAGGCCTGAACACGGCCCCCTTCGGCCCGAGCGGCCCGCGTGCCTCCCACCGACGACCGCCGCCCGTCTCCGCCGCCGCATGTCGCCCCGCGCTGCCGCACCGACCACGCCGATCGCCGCCGTTCCCCGCCGCCGTGCGCCGGTGCCGCGCTCGCCGCACCTCTCTGCCGGCGCCGCTTCACCACTTCGGCCCCGGATCCGGCCGGACCCGGCGACCCCAAGTCCGGCCACCCCCTCCTCGAGCTCAGACAGCCTTCCCCATCAACTCTTGCGAAGATCCGGCGAGATCCGTTGCTGCATCGGGTTCCATGCCGAAATCCTAGATCCGGAGGTTGACCCTCGTTTTTCTAAGTCCCTGCATTTTCAACATTTTGTTGCCCTGTTTATCATGCCATATCTCCATACTCATAACCCCGTTTTGCGTGCATGGTAAGTCAAAATGTTTGTCTCATGATGCTCTTCATGTTAGTGTCATTTGCATGCATGTTACTGTCCATGTTGATGCCCTAACCTTCATTGCAAAGTGCTATATGATGTTGTCTGCTGGAATTTAGCATAGCTTGATGATTTGTCATTTTCATTGCATTTTGTGTGTGCATCCTATGAGCATAACGTCTACATGTTTTATGAGCTCCATCATTCCATCTTTGCACTGGAGCAAGCCTTGTATTTTTATGAGCTCTGTGGTGACTAGAACAAGAATGCCAAGTAGGCTATGTGATGTTGCTGATTTCAGACACTTCGTTATTTTGCTAAGTCATTTCCTATTAGGTTTTGATGCTATGTAATTTTGTCGCTACCATGAGAGCCATGCACATTTTGAGATAGTTCCGTAAAAGTGTTTTGAAGATGTGGTGTTGCTATATCCATTCATTCCTATGGTTGCAATTATGGAGTACTCTACCTTGTTATTACCATGCTCTACTTTTGCTAAATATTGTTGTTGGCTAATTGTTAACATGAGATTCAGTGTTGCCATGTGTTTTGCTAGTGATACATGTACCCTATGAACTTGCTCTTGCCATTCTTAGCTTCATGAATATGTCTACTTACTGTTGGTTACCTTGTGATGCCATGAAATGCTTTGTGGTGAGTGGCATGAGCTTGTAAAGTTACTATCATGAATCTGTTTCTGCCATGCTCTTTTTTCTTCTAAGTCTGAAACTGATCATATAACTTGCCATGTTTGCATGGGTGCTACCATATTTTCCATGCATCTTTGCTTATAGTTCAGTAAGGGAGTTTTGTGCTTTGTCTTTAGTACAAGCATGTCATGCCTTTGTTTTCCATGATATGTTCTTGTAGCAGGTTGTTTGCTAGCTCTAAACATTGCTACATGATGTTGTTTTGACATGTTTAGTATTTTAAGACTATGAAGCTAATATCATTTGCATTTTTGCCATGCTATTTTAAGCTTGTTCTAGTGAGTTCTAGCAGGAGCTTAGTGTTCATGATTTGTAGAGCTTCATGTGTACTTTACTACCATGTACTTTTCTGCTACGTTGGAGCGCCGTGGCATAGTTTCTTGTTGCATCCTAAGTGCTATGGTGTTGTTCAGCACATATTTGCATCGTTTTTGTTTTGCTTGTCATTTGCAAACCGTGCATCCGTTTCTTGTGATCCTTATATCGATTTCGATCGAAATCACCTCATCTTCGCAGCGGCATGCTTGGTTTGCCAAGTTGATGCCTTTATCATCCTTTGCCTTCCGGAGTACTCATATGCATTGCACATCATACCTTGCATTCCATGCCATGTCTTGCATCATGTTACTTGTGCATTGCACCGTGATTGATTGTTGTTCCGTTGCTTGTGTTCTTGCTTGGGTAGAGATGGGAGACGAGCTCGTGAACAAGGAACCTGTTGAGTACGCTAACGAGGAGCAAGCTTTCGAAAACTCCGAGAACTTTGCAGGCAAGATAACCATTACCCTTAATATAACTTCTATCTTTTCTTGCTAGTTGTTCGTTTCATCTCTATGACGCGCTACCTACCACTTGTTTATCATGCCTCCCATATTGCCATGTCAAGACTCTAGCCCACCTTCCTAGCAAACCATTGTTTGGCTAAGTTACCGCTTTTGCTCAACCCCTCTGATACATCCATTTTGCATCATGCTTTTATATCGATATTTATTGCATTATGGGCTGTTATTACACTTTATGTCACAATACTTATGCCTATTCTCTCTTATTTTACAACATTTTACATAAAGAGGAGAATGCCGGCAGCTGGGATTCTGGGCTGGAAAAAGAGCAAATATTAGATACCTATTCTGCACAACTCCAAAAGTCCTAAAACTTCACGGAAGACGTTTTCAGAATATATGAAAAATACTGAGCGCAAGAAGTTCACCAGGGGGGCCACACCCTACCCACGAGGGTGGGGGGGCGCGCCCCCTACCTCATGGGCCCCCTGGTGGCCCTCCGATGACCATCTTCTTCTATATGGAGTCTTTCGATGAGGAAAAAATCATAAGCCATCTCCTCGGACGAAACTCTGCCTCCACGAGGCGGAACCTTGGCGGAACCAATCTAAGGCTCTGGCGGAGCTGTTCTATCGGGGAAACTTCCCTCCAGGAGGGGGAAATCATCGCCATCATCATCACCAACACTCCTCTCATCGGGGGAGGGCAATCTCCATCAACATCTTCACCAGCACCATCTCCTCTCAAAACCCTAGTTCATCTCTTGTATCCAATTCTTGTCTCCAAGTCCGGGATTGGTACCTGTGGGTTGCTAGTAGTGTTAATTACTCCTTGTAGTTGATGCTAGTTGGTTTATTTGGTGGAAGATCATATGTTCAGATCCTATGTGCATATTAATACCCCTCTGATTATGAACATGAATATGCTTTGTGAGTAGTTACGTTTGTTCCTGATGACATGGGAGAAGTCTTGCTATTAGTAGTCATGTGAATTTGGTATTCATTTGATATTTTGATGAGATGTATGTTGTTTCTCCTCTAGTGGTGTTATGTGAATGTCGACTACATAACACTTCACCATTATTTGGTCCTAGAGGAAGGCATTGGGAAGTAATAAGCAGATGATGGGTTGCTAGAGTGACAGAAGCTTAAACCCTAGTTTATGCATTGCTTCATAAGGGGCTGATGTGGATCCATATGTTTCATGCTATGGTTAGGTTTACCTTAATACTTTTGTTGTAGTTGTGGATGCTTGCAATAGAGGTTAATCATAAGTGGGATGCTTGTCCAAGTAATGACAGTACCCAAGCACCGGTCCACCCACATACCAAATTATCAAAGTACCGAACGCGAATCATATGAACGTGATGAAAACTAGCTTGACGCTATTCCCATGTGTCCTCGGGAGTGCTTTATCTATATAAGAGTTTGTACAGGCTTGTACTTTGCTACAAAAAGGATTGGGCTACCTTGCTGCACTTTATTTACTTCTGTTACTTGTTGCTCGTTACAAATTATCCTGTCACAAAACTATCTGTTACCACTTATTTCAGTACTTGCAGAGAATACCTTGTCGGAAACCGCTTATCATTTCCTTCTGCTCCTCATTGGGTTCGACACTCTTACTTATCGAAAGGACTACGATAGATCCCCTATAATTGTGGGTCATCAAGACTCTTTTATGGCGCCATTGCCGGGGATTGAAGCGCCTTTGGTAGGTGGAATTTTGCAAGGAAAATTTATATAGTGTGCTGAAATTTACTGTCACTTGTTACTATGGAAAGTAATCCTCTGAGGGGCTTGTTCGGGGTATCTTCACCCCCGACCAGTAGAGCAAAGAGTTGCTCCTCAACCTACTGAACCTACTGAAAATGAAAATGTCTGCTTTGAAATTCCTTCGGGCATGATAAGAAACTGCTAGCTTATCCTTTTGCAAGAGATGGAACAATGCATCCTGATGAGCACCTAATATAAGTTGATGAAGTTTGTGGATTATTTAAGCTTGTAGGTGTACCCAGAGATGTTGTTAAGAAGAATGTCTTCCCTTTATCTTTGAAGGAAGATTCATTGACATGGTATAGGCTATGTGATGATACGGGGTCATGGAACTACAAACGATTGAAATTGGAATTTCATCAGATGTTTTATCCTATGCATCTTCTTCATCGTGATCGCAATTATATATATAATTTTTGGCCTCACGAAGGAGAAAGCATCGCTCAATCTTGGGAGAGGCTTAAATCAATGTTATATTCATGCCCCAATCATGAGCTCTCAAGAGAGATGATTATTCAAAATTTATATGCTCGACTTTCTGATAACAATCGCACCATGCTCGATACTTCTTGTGCTGGCTCTTTTATGACGAAGACTATTGAATCCAAATGGAATTTATTGGAAAGAATTAAACGCAACTCTGAAGATTGGGACCTCGACGAAGGTAAGGAGTCAGGTATGACACCTAAGTTTGATTGTGTTAAATCTTTTATGGATACTGATGTTTTCCGTAAATTTAGCACCAAATATGGACTTGACTCTGAGATAGTAGCTTCTTTCTGTGAATCTTTTGCTACTTATGTTGATCTCCCCAAGGAGAAGTGGTTTAAGTATTATCCTCCCATAGAAGTAAAAGTAGTTGCACCTATTAAAGTTGCAGAAAAGACTATCACTTATAATGATCCTATTGTTCCTACTTCTTATGTTGAGAAACCACCTTTCCCTGTTAGGATAAAGGATCATTCTAAAGCTTCAAGTGTGGTTCATAAAAGCAATATTGGTATTGTTAAAGTTGAATCTAATATTGCTATTGTTAATGATCTCTTGTCTGATAATATTGATGGGCATGTTATTCATTTCCTTGATGAGACTGCTAGAATTGCTAAACCTAGTGCTAAAGATAAAAAACAGATCTATGGTAGGCATGCCTGTTATTTCTGTTAAAATAGGAGATCATTGTTATCATGGCTTATGTTATATGGGTGCTAGTGCTAGTGCAATACCTTACAACTTATACAACGAAGTTATGCATGATATTGCACCTGCTGAGATAGAAGATATTGATGTCACAATTAAACTTGCCAATAGAGATACTATTTCACCAATGGGAATTGTTAGAGATGTTGAAGTCTTCTGTGGGAAAACTAAATATCCTGCTGATTTTCTTGTTCTTGGTTCCCCACAAGATAGCTTTTGTCCCATTATATTTGGTAGACCATTCTTAAACACTGTTAATGCTAAGATAGATTGCAAAAAGGATGTTGTTACTATCGGTTTAGATGATATGTCTCATGAATTTAATTTCTCTAAATTTAGTAGACAACACCATGAAGAAGAATTACCTAGTAAGGATGAACTTATTGGTCTTGCTTCTATTGCCGTACCTCCTAGTGATCCTTTAGAAAAATATTTGCTAGACCATGAAAATGATATGTTTATGAATGAAAGGAGGGAAATAGATGAAGTATTCTTTAAACAGGAACCTATTATGAAACACAATTTGCCTGTTGAAATCCTAGGGGATCCTCCTCTACCCAAGGGTGATCCCGTGATTGAGCTTAAACCGTTGCCTGATACTCTTAAATATGCTTATCTTGATGAGAAAAAGATATATCCTGTTATTATTAGTGCTAACCTTTCAGAGCATGAGGAAGAGAGATTATTGAAAACTCTGAAGAAGCATCGTGCTGCTATTGGGTATACTCTTGATGATCTTAAGGGCATTAGTCCCACTCTATGTCAACATAAAATAAATTTGGAAGAAGATGCTAAACCAGTTCATGATCATCAACGACGGCTGAATCCTAAAATGAAAGAAGTGGTGAGAAAGGAAATACTAAAGCTCCTTGAGGCAGGTATAATCTATCTCGTTGCTGATAGTCAGTGGGTAAGTCCTGTCCATTGTGTCCCTAAGAAGGGAGGTATTACTGTCGTTCCTAATGATAAAGATGAATTGATTCCTCAAAGAATTATTACAGGTTATAGGATGGTATTGATTTCCGCAAATTAAATAAGGCCACTAAAAAGGATCATTACCCCTTACCTTTTTATTGATCAAATGCTAGAAAGATTATCCAAACATACACATTTTTGCTTTCTAGATGGTTATTCTGGTTTCTCTCAAATACCTGTGTCAGCGAAGGATCAATCAAAGACTACTTTTACTTGCCCTTTTGGTACTTTTGCTTATAGACGTATGCCTTCTGGTTTATGTAATGCACCTTCTACCTTTCAAAGATGCATGATGGCTATATTCTCTGACTTTTGTGAAAAGATTTGTGAGGTTTTCATGGATGATTTCTCCGTCTATGGATCTTCTTTTGACGATTGCTTAAGCAATCTTGATCGAGTTTTGCAGAGATGTGAAGAAACTAATCGTGTCTTGAATTGGGAAAAGTGCCACTTTATGGTTAATGAAGGTATTGTCTTGGGGCATAAAGTTTTTGAAAGAGATATTGAAGTTGATAAAGCCAAGGTTGATGCTATTGAAAAGATGCCATGCCCCAAGGACATCAAAGGTATAAGAAGTTTCCTTGGTCACGCCGGATTTTATATGAGGTTCATTAAGGACTTATCAAAAATTTCTCGGCCTCTGACTAATTTATTACAAAAAGATATACCATTTGTCTTTGATGATGATTGTGTAGAAGCATTTGAAATACTTAAGAAAGAATTGATCTCTACACCTATTGTTCAACCACCTGATTGGAATTTACCCTTTGAAATTATGTGTGATGCTAGTGATTATGCTGTAGGTGATATTCTAGGGCAAAGAGTTGATAAAAAATTAAACGTTATTCAATATGCTAGTAAAACCCTAGACAATGCCTAAAGAAATTATGCTACTACTGAAAAAGAATTCTTAGAAGTTGTATTTGCTTGTGATAAGTTCAGACCTTATATTGTTGATTCGAAAGTAACTATTCACACTGATCATGCTGCTATTAAATATCTTATGGAAAAGAAAGATGCTAAACCTAGACTTATTAGATGGGTTCTCTTGCTACAAGAATTTGATTTACATATTGTTGATAGAAAGGGAGCTGAGAACCCCATTGCAGACAACTTGTCTAGGTTAGAAAATGTGCTTGATGACCCACTACCTATTGATGATAGCTTTCCTGATGAACAATTAAATGTCATAAATGCTTCTCATACTGCTCCATGGTATGATGATTATGCTAATTACATTGTTGCCAAATTCATACCACCTAGTTTCACATACCAGCAAAAGAAAAATTTCTTTTATGATTTGAGACATTACTTTTGGGATGACCCACATCTTTATAAAGAAGGAGTAGATGGTATTGCAATCTGGTTTTTATTGGCCTACTCTCTTCAAGGATGCCCATAAGTTTGTCTTATCTTGTGATGACTGCCAAAGAATTGCTAATATTAGTAGACGTCAAGAAATGCCTATGAACTATTCACTCGTTATTGAACCATTTGATGTTTGGGGCTTTGACTATATGGGACCTTTTCCTGCCTCTAATGGATATACACATATTTTAGTTGCTGTTGATTACGTTACTAAGTGGGTAGAAGCTATTCCAACTAGTAGTGCTGATCATAACTCTTCTATTAAAATGCTTAAAGAAGTTATTTTTCCAAGAATTGGAGTCCCTAGATATTTAATGACTGATGGTGGTTCACATTTTATTCATGGTGCTTTCCGTAAAATGCTTTCTAAGTATGATGTTAATCATAGAATTGCATCCCCTTATCACCCTCAGTCTAGTGGTCAAGTAGAACTGATTAATAGAGATTTCAAATTAACTTTGCAAAAGACTGTCAATAGGTCTAGAAAGAATTGGTCCAAGAAACTTGATGATGCATTATGGGCCTATAGAACTGCATATAAAATCCTATGGGTATGTCTCCGTATAAAATGGTTTATGGAAAAGCATCTCACTTACCTCTCGAACTAGAACACAAGGCATAATGGGCTATTAAAGAGCTCAATTATGATTTTAAACTTGCCGGTGAGAAGAGGTTATTTGATATTAGCTCACTCGATGAATGGAGAACCCAAGCCTACAAAAATGCCAAGTTGTTTAAAGAAAAATTTAAAAGATGGCACGATAAAAGGGTACAAAAGCGTGATTTTAATGTAGGTGATTATGTATTGCTATACAACTCTCGTTTAAGATTTTTTGTAGGAAAACTTCTCTCTAAATGGGAAGATCCTTACGTTATCGAGGAGGTCTATCATTCCGGTGCCATAAAAATCAACAACTTCGAAGGCATAAATCCAAAGGTGGTGAACGGTCAAAGAATCAAACATTATATCTCAGGTAATCCCATAAAATGTCGAAACCAATGTTATTGAAACCGTAACCCCGGAGGAATACATAAGGGACACTTTCCGGAACGTTTTAGACTCCGAAAAGGAATAGGTATGTGGTACGTAAGTAAACCGACTCCAAAACAATTTTTAAGGCAATATTTCTCCGTTTTGGAATATTTAGAAAAATAGAAAAATAATAAGCAGTCCGGGAAGGACACGAGGGCTCCACGAGGGTGGAGGGCGCGCCCTACCCCCCTGGGTGCGCCCTCCTACCTTGTGCGCTCTCCGGACTCCGTTTCTTACACGACACGTATTTTGGTCGGTAAAAATTCATTATATAATCTCCCGGGGGTTTTGACTCCCGTAGCACGCAAATATTCTTTGTTTTTGTTTCGAGCTGTCCTGCTGCAGATTAGAGCAAGATGTCGTCCCAGGATTCGGAAGGATAAAGCTATGTGGCTGATTACCTTGCAGATACTAAGGTCTATGGGGATGTGGAGCATTGTGGTTGGACTACGGAATAAGAAGAGGACTATGAACCCAAGGGAAGGGAGGAGACGAGCTCAGAAGAAGACAAAGTCCCATTACCTCAACCTGGGGACATGCATGTGGAGTTCAAAAAATCAAGGCTTCCGGATAGAGTAAAGAAACTTAAGATCTAGTTTATCCCTTTTCTCCTCTTGCAGGAAAACAAGCAGGAACTATGCAAAAATATACTGAGCCTGGAGGAGGAGATCAATGACCTAACGGACCAAAACTCTGTCCTCAAGCGTAAATTAAGGAAGAAACCTACGCCATCAACAAAACCATCACCTTCTCCACCAACAAAGAAGAATTGAGTATCTGGTATGGGCACTCCCCTTGGCAACTGCCAAGCTTGGGGGAGTGCCCCGGTATCGTATCACCATCACTTTTATCTTTACCATTTTTCTTAGTTCGATCCTTTTAGTAATATCTTGATCTAGTAGAATAAAGTTTATGGCATGATCTAGTTTTGAGTTTTGCTTTATGATCCCTCTATGTAATCGAGTCCGTGAGCTATATATAATAAAGATTAGTGTTGAGTCAAGGGCTTGATTATTTTGCCATGATCCTAAGTGGATAAAAGAAAAGAGAAATAAATAAATAATAGGAAACAAAGAGATAATATGGATCTTATGGAAAGTAATGAGCTCACATAGAAAAAGTATGATGAATAAAAGTTGTTGAGAGTTGACAAACATAGTTTTGGTCATCGTTGCAATTAATAGGAAGTAATAAAGAATGAGAGGTCTTCACATATAAATATACTATCTTGGACATCTTTTATGATTTTGAGCACTCATTAAAATATGACATGCTAAAGAGTTGACGTTGGAAAAGGAAGACAACGTAATGGGTTATGTTTTCTTACATCTGAGATAAATTATATTGTCATGGATCATCCAACATGGTTGAGCTTGCCTTTCCCCCTCATGCTAGCCAAATTCATCGCACTAAGTAGAGATACTACTTGTGCTTCCAAATACCCTTAAACCAGTTTTGCCATGAGAGTCCACCATACCTACCTATGGATTGAGTAAGATCCTCCAAGTAAGTTGTCATCGGTGTAAGCAATAAAAATTGCTCTCTAAATATGTATGACTTATTGGTATGGGAGAAAATAAGCTTTATACGATCGTGTGATATGGAAGAAATAAAAGCGACCGACTGCATAATAAAGGTCCATATCACAAGTGGCAATATAAAGTGACGTTCTTTCGCATTAATATTTTGTGCATCCAACCATAAAAGTGCATGACAACCTCTGCTTCCCTCTGCGAAGGGCCTATATTTTACTTTTATCTCCTTGCATAAGAGTCATGGTGATCCTCACCCTTCCTTTTTACATTTTATCCTTTGGCAAGCACAGTATGTTCGAAAGATCCTGGTATATATGGCTAATTGGATGTGAGTTTTCGTGAACTATTATTGTTGACATTACCCTTGACGTAAAATGTTGGGAGGCAAAACTATAAGCCCCTATGTTTCTCTGTGTCCGATTAAAACTCCATACCCATAAGTATTGCGTGAGTGTCAGCAATTGTGAAAGACTATACGATAGTTGAGTATGTGGACTTGCTGAAAAGCTCTTATATATTGACTCTTTCCTATGTTATGATAAATTGCAATTGCTCCAATGACTAAGATTATAGTTTGTTTGTTTTCAATGAAGTTTATGATTCATACTTGAAATTGTGATTGAATTATTACTCTAGCATAAGAAATCATATGACAAGAATTATGTAAGTTGCTGTTCTAAGAATGATCATGAAGCCCTCATGTTCGTATTTTACTTTTATCGACACCTCTATCTCTAAACATGTGGAGATATTTTTCGATTTTGGCTTTCGCTTGAGGACAAGCGAGGTCTAAGCTTGGGGGAGTTGATATGTCCATTTTGCATCATGCTTTTATATCGATATTTATTGCATTATGGGTTGTTATTACACTTTATGTCACAATACTAATGCGTATTCTAGCTTATTTTACAAGGTTTACATAAAGAGGGAGAATGCCGGCAGTTGGGATTCTTCTTGTAGTTGATTACTCCTTGTAGTTGATGCTAGTTGGTTTATTTGGTGGAAGATCATATGTTCAGATCCTATATGCTTTGTGAGTAGTTACGTTTGTTCCTAATGACATGGGAGAAGTCTTGCTATTAGTAGTCATGTGAATTTGGTATTCGTTCGATATTTTGATGAGATGTATGTTGTCTCTCCTCTAGTGGTGTTATGTGAACGTCGACTAGGTAACACTTCACCATTATATGGGCCTAGAGCAAGGCATTGGGAAGTAATAATTAGATGATGGGTTGCTAGAGTGACATAAGATTAAACCCTTGTTTATGCGTTGCTTCATGAGGGGCTGATTTGGATCAATGTGTTTCATGTTATGGTTATGTTTACCTTAATACTTTTTGTTGTAGTTGCGGATGCTTGCAATAGAGGTTAATCATAACTGAGATGCTTGTCCAAGTAAGGACAGTACCCAAGCAACGGTCCACCCACATACCAAATTATAAAAATACCGAACACGAATCATATGAACATGATGAAAACTAGCTTGACGATATTCCCATGTGTCCTCGGAAGCGCTTTTCTCTATATAAGAGTTTGTCCAGGCTTGCCCTCTGCTACAAAAAGGATTGGGCCACCTTGCTGCACTTTATTTACTTTTGTTACTTGTTGCTCGTTACAAACTATCCTATCACAAAACTTTTTGTTACCACTTATTTCAGTACTTGGAGAGAATGCCTTGCTGGAAACCGCTTATCATTTCCTTCTGCTCCTCGTTGGGTTCGACACTCTTACTTATCAAAAGGACTACGATAGATCCCCTATACTTGTGGGTCATCACCCTCTTATAGCTATGCTAGTTGCAGGTGCGTTGCAGGTTGTTCCATGTTGGAACATGGATATATTGGGACATGACAATATCTCTTATTTTAATTAATGCATCTATATACTTGGCAAAGGGTGGAAGGCTTGGCCTTTTGCTCGGTGTTTTATTCCACTCTTGCCACCTTAGTTTCTATCATACCGGTGTTATGTTCCTTGATTTTTGCGTTTCTTATGCGGTTGGGGTTATGGGAACCCCTTGACAATTCGCTTTGAATAAAACTCCTCCAGCAAGGCCCAACCTTGGTTTTAACATTTGCCTAACCCGAGGGTCATCTTTATTTAAGCCCCCCCCCCCTCCCGGACCAGTGCTCCTCTAAGTGTTGGTCCGAACATAGTAGACTGTGGGGCCACCTCGGGGAAACTTGAGGGTCTGGTTTTACTCATAGGATTTTATAAAAATGATTTGGTCCAATTTTGCAACAATTATTTGGGAGGTTCTTCACAAAAAAACCTCCTTTTGGGCACTCGAAAAATGGAAAATGGTTTTTTCGTCCAAAGAAAATGAAAACTTCCTTAGCAACATTGTTTTCCATTCCAATATACACCCTTGTGCACAATATGGGATCATTTGAACAAATTATGCCATGACTGTGGCCATAAGATTGATCATTTGGCTTGAAAGCCATTGATCTCCACACGTGATAGCTCGTTTTTTAGAACACTTTTTTAAAATAATTGTCGTATTACAAGTTTGTTATTTTTCCTAGGAACTTGGCCACATATAATGACACAATGCGAAGGTTTCCCAATTTTTTGATTTTTTTTGAATTTTTTATTCTCGTTTCAAAATGCGGTCAAAACGGCGGGAATGGCCGTTCTTAGCTAGTGGTTGAATCTTGGAATTTTTTTGGTGTTTCTATGATTAAATAGATACTTATGTACCTACAAATGATTTTTGGAAAAAATAAAGAGCAAACTACAAGGCAGCTACAGTTCAAATTTGACCCGCTTCCAACTAAATCAGCGGAAATTTGTCTTTTTCATGAGAGGTGGATCAAAACTTTTTACACCCAACCATTTGATCAATTGTGCATTAAAAATGGCCTAGTATTTTATAAAATTGATTTGGTCCATTTTTGCAACAATTATTTGGTAGTTCCTTCACAAAAAAACCTCCTTTTAGGCACTCGAAAAATGGAAAATGGTTTTTTTGTCCAAAGAAAATGAAAACTTCCTTAGGAAACATTGTTTGCCATTCCAATATGCACCCTTGTGCAGAATATGAGATCATTTAAGCAAACTATGCCATGAATCTGGCCATAAGATTGATCATTTGGCTTGAAAGCCATTGATTTCCACACGTGATAGCTTGTTTCTGAGAACATTTTTTTAAAATAATTGCCGTATTACAAGTTTATTATTTTTCCTGGGAACTTGGGCACATATAATGACATAATGCGAAGGTTTCCCAATTTTTTGATTTTTTTTGAATTTTTTATGCCCGTTTCAAAATGACACATTTCTTGGACTAATCAGAAGGTCGAACCTCCCTTCCCACGGATCACCCCCTAAGCCGATCTGAGTCGTCCACACCATACAGATGCAACGTCTCCTAAACGCACGCTGGCCAACCAAACCCTAGCATCGTGCAGCACACTCCCCTCCCTCTCCCTCTCCCCGACCCATGCGGCGCCGCCTCCCTCTCCCTGGCCCAGATCTCCCTCCCCGACCCAGACCTCCCTCTCCCCCGTCCCAACTCCTACCCCGCCGCCGGCCTC
>NC_041382.1:30800037-30829649 GCF_002162155.2 Triticum dicoccoides
CCATAGCTCGCCGCCGGGCCTCCTCCTCCCCTCCTCACAGATCCAAAGCACAAATCCAAACAACACACCATTCGCCCGTTGGCTTCCCCCTCCATTCCCCTCACGCGTGCGACCTCGTCGTCGTCGGCGGCTCGGAGATCTCCCCTTCTCGCCAGCAGCAGCCATGGACGCCGTCGACTCCGTGGTGGACCCCCTCCGCGAGTTCGCCAAGGACAGCGTCCGCCTCGTCAAGCGCTGCCACAAGACCGACCGCAAGGGTAAGGACCAAAGGCTCGCGCCTGCTCATCTAGATCCGGTTCGTTTTCCTCTTTCGCCAGATCTGACGCTGATTGGGCGCGCAGAGTTCACCAAGGTGGCGGCGCGGATGGTGATCGGGTTCGTCGTCATGGGGTTCATCGGCTTCTTCGTCAAGCTCATGTTCATCCCCATCAACAACATCATCGTCGGCTCCGGCTAGGTGCGAACACGTCTCCTCCGATCCCGTCTCCCTCTTGTTTGCACGGTTTAGTTAGACTTGGGTCCTGTTGTCTCGCGCTGTGATCTGTTGGATCTGCGATGTGCGCGCACAGTCCTGCGATCTGACCAATATTTAGTAAGCTAGATTTTAGTAGATCCTTTTTTCCTCCAGATAGACCTGCCAATTTCTACCTTGTTAGGAGAATTCGGATGAGTCAAGGGTAATCAGTTGTGGGGAACTGGGGTCATGCTTAAGTCATTGCCGCTAGATGCCTCAACAGGACGAATTGGGGGCATAGGCTGGTTCCTCACCACACAATTTGGGAAAAGAGGAGCTTTTGCAATGTTTCGCTGTTTCTGCACATACCACCAGTTCGCTCAAGTTGGTGTCGATTCAGTGCATCTAAATTGGCACCTACTGAGTAGACAGGTTACATACCAATGTTTGTCCATGGTTCGTGCTATGTGTCGATGTATTCTTCATTCTTTAATGCACCTGTGTTCACGCATGGCCAGCTTTATGTATTCACAATATAAAGTTGATCTATACACGCATGGCAAGCTTTTGTAAAATAAGAAAATAGGTAGGAGTCAAAATATTGTAGGACACGTGTTATGCAGTGTTGATCTATACTTTAATGCACCTGTGTTCACACATGGCCAGCTTTATGTAGCAGTGTCGCGTGTGACCTCAAAAAGGCTTTGAAAATCCTGATTGAAAATGAAGATGGTACTACTGATTCTCAGACCAGGAACATTGTGTTTCCTGAGCTGTTCCAATCCATTTCTTAGAATCCATGCTGGTGGTGTCTTCTACAATATGTGCATTATTCTATTTACCATGTTAGCTATGGCCGACCAGTCTGTTCTATCTGTTTCATGTGGCCGTCCGATATGTGTGGTGCCAACTGCCATTTCTTTGCTAGCTGATGTCAATAGTCTTTTGGTTCATACAGCTTAGTGCCTCATATATGAATGCTCTTTCTGGGTTTTTCAATTTTTCTTCCCCCTATCTTTTGCTGACTACACTGATTATATGCCTGTTCTACACCGATGCTCTTTTTTTATGCTGGTCCTATGTCATGGGTGTTAATATCTACTACCTATTTACTGCTTGTTGTGCAAAATATTTTGGTTATTGTAAATCATTCCCTGCTGTATAAAGTTTGGTTTTAGTCTGTTGCATTTTGTTGGTTCCTATCTTGTCAATGTATACAACAATATGCTTTCTTGGTGGCCATTTGTGCTTCACATTTTTTGGGTATGCTACTTCTCTAATGAGCGGGCGCATCTCTTCTTTGTTTTATCATTCTATATTTTTTCCTAACCTTTTTGGTATTCTGCTTTCTCCTTGCAGATGGCAAGCACCATTTTGTTGGTTCCTATCTTGCCAATGTCTACATCAATGTGTGCGTCCTCTGTCTCATCTGCGGCATTACCGTAGGGCAACTCATAATGGGCCTATCAAGCATATTGACCTTGTGATGATAGATAAAGAGGTTGATTTCAGTGCCATTCTGATAAATATATTTTTAGCCCTATGAATTGAAAAATGAGTGCTTCTTGGTTGTTTCTGTTGTTGGTCCAGAAGATTCTTGGTGCTTTTAGTGCAGTATTATACTATGCTCCTTGGCACTTCTTGCTGTGTTAACTAACGGTTTAGTCCTGCGCTTCATAGAAGCAGTTTTAACTAAATGTAATGAACTAATTAAGTGCCTTCTTTTATTGTTGGCTAATCCTTTAGTTTTATCGCATGCTACATTCTACTCTCTCCATTCCTAAATATAAGTCTTTCTAGACATTTCAAATGGGCTACAACATACGGATGTATATGATGATATGCTACCACTCTAATAAGTCCAAGCACTATAAACCCTATGAACTTAATAATGATACTCTGCATGCTATGAGTAAAGTGCTCTATTTTCTTGCGTCACCTTGTATGAATGAGTATATCGTCTTAACTATCTGGGGACAAAAATCATTGTATTAGCTGAATTTGTGTTATCTTTCTAAAGAACTTGTTGTTGGAAATATGCCCTAGAGGCAATAATAAATTAGTTATTATTATATATTTCATTGTTCATGATAATCGTTTATTGTCCATGCTAGAATTGTATTGATAGAAAACTCAGATACATGTGTGGATACATAGACAACACCATGTCCCTAGTAAGCCTCTAGTTGACTAGCTCGTTGATCAATAGATGGTTACGGCTTCCTGACCATGGACATTGGATGTCGTTGATAACGGGATCACATCATTAGGAGAATGATGTGATGGACAAGACCCAATCCTAAGCCTAGCACAAAGATCGTGTAGTTCGTATGCTAAAGCTTTTCTAATGTCAAGTATCATTTTCTTAGACAATGAGATTGTGCAACTCTCGGATACCGTAGGAGTGCTTTGGGTGTGCCAAACGTCACAACGTAACTGGGTGGCTATAAAGGTACACTACAGGTATCTCCGAAAGTATCTGTTGGGCTGGCACGAATGGAGACAGGGATTTGTCACTCCGTGTAACGGAGAGGTATCTCTGGGCCCACTCGGTAGGACATCATCAGAATGTGCACAATGTGACCAAGGAGTTGATCACGGGATGATGTGTTACGGAACGCGTAAAGAGACTTGCCGGTAACGAGATTGAACAAGGTATCAGGATACCGACGATCGAATCTCGGGCAAGTATCGTACCGCTAGACAAAGGGAATTGTATACGGGTTTGATTAAGTCCTTGACATCGTGCTTCATCCGATGAGATCATCGTGGAACATGTGGGAGCCAACATGGGTATCCAGATCCCGCTGTTGGTTATTGGCCGAAGAGTTGTCTCGGCCATGTCTGCATGATTCCCGAACCCGTAGGGTCTACACACTTAAGGTTCGATGACGCTAGGGTTATAGGGAAAGTATGTACGCGGTTACCGAATGTTGTTCGGAGTCCCAGATGAGATCCCGGACATCATGACGAGTTCCGGAATAGTCCGGAGGTAAAGATTTATATATGGGAAGTCCTGTTTTGGTCACCGGAAAAGTTTCGGGTGCTATCGGTAACGTACCGGGACCACCGGGAGGGTCCCGGGGGTCCACCAGGTGGGGCTACCTGCCCCAGAGGGCTGCGTGGGCCAAGTGTGAGTGGGGACACGCCCCAGGTGGGCTGGTGCGCCCCCCACCAGGGCCCAAGGCGAAGAGAGAAGGGAAAAGGGGGAAACCCTAGGCTCAGATGGGCCTAAGGCCCACCTAGTGGTGTGCCCCCTCTCTCTCCCCCTTGGCCGCCTCCCAGATGGGATCTGGGGGCTCCTGCCACCCCTAGGGAGGGAACCCTAGGTGGGGGCGCAGCCCCTCCCCTCCCCCTATATATACTTGAGAAAAGGGGCAGCCCAACACACGATTCAATCTCCCTGTTGGCGCAGCCCTACCTCTCTCCCTCCTCCTCTCCCGCGGTGCTTGGCGAAGCCCTGCAGGATTCCCGCGCTCCTCCACCACCACCACGCCGTCGTGCTACTGCTGGATGGAGTCTTCCCCAACCTCTCCTTCTCCCCTTACTGGATCAAGGCGTAGGAGACGTCACCGGGCTGTACGTGTGTTGAACACGGAGGTGCCGTCCGTTCGGCACTAGGATCATCAGTGATTTGGATCACGTTGAGTACGACTCCATCAACCCCGTTCACTTGAACGCTTCCTCTTAGCGATCTACAAGGGTATGTAGATGCACTCTCCTTCCCTCGTTGCTAGATTACTCCATAGATTGATCTTCGTGATGCGTAGAAGATTTTGAATTTCTGCTACGTTCCCCAACACTTGTCCTTTTTTTAAATGTTCTGTTCATAATATATTGGCTCCAGTGTTTTGATTCTTCTCTTCTGATTCATGTAACAGGGCGACGGCCGAAGGCATGATGATAGTTCTATTGTTGTCCTAGTGTAGCGAAGGTAGCCTAGTCGACTATGGTCGCGTAGTTAGTCATGCATACAGTTTCATCTGACTGGAGCAGGAGCCCAGTTTGTGCTGATTGTCAATTCTCATTGTGATTGTCCCTATATCTGTGTGACTGATTGTATTTGTATCTGTGGTGTAACTGTGTCATGACAGAAGGAGCCCAGTATATTTGTATGACTGTGATTGATTCTCGATGTTGTTATTTGAAATATTACTTGTGTCTTCTGTCTGTTCTTAGTTAAACATGGTTATTTATTTCTGTCAAATTGTCAAATTGTAATCTGAATAATATGATGCTACCAAAAGGGTCCCACTTTAATAGAACCTGACAACTAGGACCCATCTGACTAGTGGACCCTTCTTTTGGGAAAAAAGAAAAACTAAATTCGTTTAGACAAAAAGGCCACAACCCAACAATAAAAAGGCTGCAATATTGGACTTGGCCCATGAACCCAACCAAAAATTGACAGACAGAAAAAAACACAAATAGGCTGAATTGTTGGGCTAGACCCATGTAGAAAATCGAATTGGACTGGGATGAATCTTGTGCCACATCAGATTGCCACGTTGGATGCCTACATGTCCTGGGGAGGTTGCTAGTGACCAAAACGCCACAGTAGACGTATTTTGGTCATAAACGTCTTCGACCATTCCGGAAGAAAGATCGCTATAGTCAATTTATGACGGCCAGCTTTTGACCTTATGTTTTTGGTCACAAAAGGGTCACAAATGGAAATTTGTGACCATTCAGTGACCAATAGTGGTGGTCACAAGTTGACATATTTCTTGTAGTGGGCGGCGGCGGGGGGAGCAGTATGGAGCTTCCGGCTGTGGCGATGTGTGACGGGAGCGAGAAAGAGCACACGGACCCGATTGCTTGTTTCCAAAATTAACAGGGATCCAATTGCTTTTTTTTACAAAACTTACATGGATTGTTTTGCATTTTTTTTGTAGGGACCGACATGTGGCCTGCACATGTCGTAACGTTCAACTAACGGTCCAATATAATGGTGACCTGATGAGTGGCCCCCCTTTGTCATAAACGCGATTAAGACTTAACGCTTCAGCAACTAGGATTGTTTGGAACAGCCCACCACTTTTGTGGTAGTTTTTGAAAAATAAATAAAAAATAATAGTTTTTTGCTATATACTCATCCTTTTAACACTAATGGCAGTACCAGAACTGGCAACTCCAACGGGCGACCCGATTTGGTCCGAGCGTGTCCATTTTGGTCGAAGCAAACAAAACCAACGGCCTGACGCGTAGAAGCATACCTATTTTCTGTTCGGTTCGCGTCCAGCTTCACCCTAATCCAACACAAATCTAGACCGGATTTGCCTCCAGACGGACACTGGACGGACGCGCACGCGTCCTCTACTCGTCCTCCATCTGGCCCGCATGTCGGCCGTGCAACTACTCCCCACCGGCACCATTTAATCCGCACGGTGGTCGGGCCAGCACATCAGCATCCCAGCCGCCCTCCAACCCAGCCAGCCCTCTTCTCGCCGCGTCCACATTCTCTCACTGTCCCCTCATCGCGTCCACAAGTTGTGAGTTCCACCGGCTGTTCTCCACCACTGCGCCAGCGTGCGGTCATCCTGGTCTATGCTGGCCGGTTGGCTCCGGAAGCTAGCACATGGAGTCCATATGGAAGGGTGCATTGCACATATGAATGGAGTAGATAAAATTTTGCTCCATGTACAGATCGATCGTTGACTATGCTAGCCGGCAGTGATTTAAAAAATCGCCCAGGTAAGCATACTGCTGTCGCTGCATTTTGTATGGATCCAGGGAATGCAGACGAGATAAACAAGTGTCTGTGTCACCTCGTACAACAACAAAGCTACCTACATTAATACTCTTGTAGCAAGTCTCTGTGGCAGAGGATGTACATATAATGAACTTGCACATAGTCGTCCCATAGTATACGCTTTCTCGTATGTTACTTAGTAGTACTAGTAGGTAGTAGTCGCCGGCTGCCAAAGTACTAGAACTTTCTCATCTGCTTCTTAACCCCAACCGATTGTCTACACAGCCCATGTGGCTTCGGTTACATGTAAAAAAACTACTCCAGGGAGTATATCTCTATTTCTAACACTCCACATGGCCCCTTCAAAATAGTAATACTCTACCATTAGTTCGAGGTTCGAAGTAGCGCAGAAACAAGATATAATTATTGAAAACTAAGATATTCATTTTTTAAGAAAAAACATAAGATATTCCTTAACAGACTCCCAACACCTCTATTCAGCAAATGGGTGGCAGTTGTCACAAGTCAATTACTTGTTTACAAGGGAAACTAGGACGGAAACCACAACAAAATGACAAAATAAAAAAAACCTGTAGTTTTTCACAAGCTTGAAATGTCTGCTTCAACCCAATCAATAAATAGTTGTCTACCCCTGCATGAGCAAGCAACCTGACAGCTACGGTGTGGATCACTAGCTTAACTCCCTCCTGCTAGCTAGGTAGCTAGCTGCAGCTAGCCATGGCCCATGCAAGAGGCATCCTCCTCCCCACGTTCTACCACCTGATGATCAGCTGCTACCTGTTTCTAGCCGCCTACACGGCTCGACAGGCCGCCGCGCTATCCTTCGACTACGACTTCACCAACCCGACGGACCGCGAGCAGCTCAACTTCATCAACGCGTCCTACGACGGCAGGGACCGGCTCATCCTCACCGACGACATCTCCAACCTCACCGGCGGCGTCACGCACCGGCAGCCAGTGCGCCTTTGGGACGGCGCCGGCAGGAGGGCCAGCTTCACCACCAGCTTCCACTTCGCCATCGTCCATGGCGGCAACACAACAGCCAACTCCAAACGGGGGGGCGGCACTATGTCGTTCTTCATCGGGCCTTTCCCGCCGCCGGGCTGGGAGGTCGGCCTCCTCGGGCTCTTCAGCGACAAGAACAGCACCGGCGCCGGCGACTCGCGGCACACCCTCGGCGTGGAGTTCGACACGCGCCGGAAGGACGACGGCTGGGACCCCTCAAGCGAGGACGGCACCGCCACCAGAGGCGACCACATCGGCATAGACATCAACGGCACCAGGTGTAACCTGACCAGAAGCCTGCCGCCGTTGAGCCTCCGTGGCACCTTGTGGGCGAGCATCACGTACGACGCCAAGTCCAAGGTGATGAAAGTTGTGGTTCGGAAGACCGAGCTGGCGGCGGAGTCGAGCATGACCTACGAGTTCAATGCGACCATGGATCTCAGGGACCACGCCGGTCTTGTACAGGATTCCGCCGTCGGGTTCACGGCAGCCACCGGACTCCTCAGCCAGTCGCACCAGCTGCTCGCTTGGTCCTTCCACTCAACAGGTAACCACGTATACCATGTGTATGTTTTTTCTGGCCTACGTACGTGTACTAGCTAGTTTCCTTCTACTCCATGCGAAAATGTACGACCCTCTGCCAACGTTGCATGGCAACATCATGTCATCATGTGCATGTGCCCAACTTTCACATCATTGTTACTTTGTGAGTCCACATCGCTTGAGTCCAACCGATCCCTTCCTAAGATCTTAGAGCTGAGAGTGGGAGGGCCATGTTGAAATCCGTATATGTTTTCATACTAAAATGTCTTTTTATTGATATCAGTTTCCGATTAAATTTAGTTATGTGACAAAGAGATATATTTTCTTGAAAAAAGGAATGAAATTCGCACAAACTAAGCTACTGGCTTGGCTCACAATTTTCTCTTTGGCTTTTATCCTCTGAATGCATCGATGTAATCGATACCTCTATGTTTTGATACCATAATGACATTATGGACCAACCAGTTCACCAAAAAAATACGAACTTGACGGAGAAGGGTGAGCAATAAATTTCAACATATTCACCCACACATCAAATTAATTGTTGATTTTTGGACAAAATCAAGCTAACAAAACTATAAAAATCTAAAAAAACATATATGAAATTTATAAGATAATGTATATGTGTGCATATATTAGTTAAAAAGTGTGAAAATTTGAGATGAATGAAAAAACAAAGTAAATCTCCTACATTTTCTTTCCACAGTTTGTACTTTTAACAAAAAAATTGTACATAAACTATATGGTTCTTTTCCATTTTTTAAAATTTCCAGCCGTAACTTTTTGTTTTCCGAAATTGACAAGGGAGCAAAGTTCTCCGGAACATGATGATTTACAGAGTTTAGTGAGACTAAATAAAAATAGAGGAAAAGATGAGCCAAGCCAATGTTTCATGAGGAAAAAAATGGAATTTTTATATTATTTCGAAATTTGTGGAGGATAAATTATTAGAATTATAATTATATTGAACAGCTATGTTTCTGTGAAAAGACATAGCTAATTAGCACGATTAACTGATTCTTATTTTGCTTACAGATCCATCCCCTGCCAATAGAAAATTGTGGCTGATATTTTTATGTATCGCGGCAGTTTTGTTTGCCGGTCTCCTATCCACTGTTCTCGTTCTTCTCTATAGTACTGTTATGCACCGTGGAAGACGGTGTCTTGATGAAACAATTTTGCAAGGTAAACATGTATATCATGATTTGATTTAACTGTTCGATTAAACTGAAAAATGCCACTTGATCTAATACTTTCTATTAATTAATCATGTTTTCCAATCACCAAAAAAAATCGAAGTTGCAAGGAAATTCCCGTACTCAGAGCTAGTAGTGGCGACGGATAACTTCTCCGAGGATAGGAAAATCGGCAAGGGATCATTTGGCGATGTTTACAGAGGGCGGCTAACAACGCCAGACTTACGGGCGGTGGCGGTGAAGGAGATGCGGCAGCCGACGTCGAGGAGGAACCAGAAGAACTATGTGCACGAAATCGAGACCTTGTGCCAGCTGCGCCACAAGAACCTCTTGTCACTCATCGGTTGGTGCGATGACAATGGTCGTCTGTTGCTTGTCTATGAGCTCGAACCCAACGGTAGCGTCAGCGACCATCTCCATGGCAGCGGCGACGGTGGGGGGACATTGACATGGCCACAGAGGTACAATATACTTCTCGGCGTCGCAACCGCCATTGACTACCTCCACAATGGTGCCTACGACTCGGCCAGGAGGTATGTGCTACACCGGGACATCAAGCCTAGCAACGTGATGCTGGGAGAGGGATTCGAGGCCAAGCTCGGTGACTTTGGGCTCGTGCGGCAAGTCAGCTGCCACGATGGCGTATGTACTCCTTGTACCACCGTGATTGGGAGCATGGACTACATGGACCCCAGGTACATCGAGACTGGCACGCTGAGCCCAGCCTCCGATATATATAGCTTTGGGTTGGTTCTGCTGGAGGTAGCCACCGGCGTGAGACCAGTCGTCCCGGGAAGGGCATCCAACCGAAACAATCTCATCGCCGCCATAAAGGAGTCCTATAGCAGGGATGCCATCCTTGAGATGCTAGATGAGCGGATGAGAGGGGAGTTGAAGCAGTGGCGGTGGCAGATGGAGCGTGTCATGGTAACAGGGCTGATGTGTGTTGAGGAAGAGCGTGATAAGCGGCCATCCATCAAAGATGTCATCAACTTGCTCGCCAAGCAGGAGCAATCTCTGACATCCGTTTGGTCCATGAAAGATTCTTCAATGAGGACGACGGATCGATTTCATTCCATACTAGTAGCTAGCAAGGTTGGCTTCTCAAGTGCAAGGGCGTCATCTTTAGCTTATTGATGAATAGTTCCATGAAATAAATTTATGGTCTTAGAGATACTAAATATGTGGAACTTTAAATCATATGGCTCTATAGCCATGTAAAGTTTTATACTTCCCATTGCTATGTCATTGTAACAATAAGTGTTTGTATTTTTTTCCTGAATAAAGTTTCAAGACCTACCACATGAAACTAGTTGCCTACAATAATTGGTTGCTTGATGATGCACACAGTAAAGACATTATTTTCACCTGCATGGATTTTGGTCTTTCGATGCACGATGGCCTCCCTTGTTACCTCCTAGATGATGTGTGTTCCTCTTCGGCATCACTACGAGCCTTACAGTGAAGCAATGTTCCTTGCCATTCTCAAGCAGATTCACTTGCTGCATGATGGTGTCGAGAACCGGAGGGTACTTATTCGCAAAAAAGGACCAGTGGTACTTACCATGTTGACTCCTAGCTAGGTGGGCCGGGTGAGGACCCCTTTGTGTTGGGGAAAGCAGTAATTTCAAAAAAAATTCTTACGCACACGCAAGATCATGGTGATGCATAGCAACAAGAGGGGAGAGTGTTGTCTACGTACCCTCGTAGACCATAAGCGGAAGCATTATGACAACGCGGTTGATGTAGTCATACGTCTTCACGATCGATCGATCCTAGTAGCGAAAGTACGACACCTCCGCGATCTGCACACGTTCAGCTCGGCGACGTCCCATGAACTCACGATCCAGCAGAGTGCCGAGGGAGAGCTTCGTCAGCACGACGGCGTGATGACGGTGATGATGATGCTACCGGAACAGGGCTTTGCCTAAGCACCGCTACAATATGACCGAGGTGGATTATGGTGGAGGGGGGCACCGCACACGGCTGGAAACAATCAACTTCTGTGTTCTAGGGTGCCCCCTGCCCCCGTATATAAAGGAGCAAGGGGGGAGGCCGGCCGGCCTTGGGGCGCACCAAGGAGAGGGAGGAGTCCTCCGCCTAGTAGGAGTAGAACTCCCCCTTTCCTAGTCCAACTAGGAAGGAGGGGGAAGGAAAGAGAGGGAGAGAGGGAGGGAAAGTGGGGGCGTCGCCCCCCTCCTTGTGCAATTCGGACTCCCAAGGGGGGGGGGAGCGGCCAGCCCTATGGCCCCTCCTCTTTCTCACACACAAGGCCCATGTTGGCCCATTAGTTCCCCCGGGGGTTTCGATAACCCCCCGGCACTCCGATAATTATTCGGTGACCTTCGGAACTCATCCGGTGTCCGAATGTAGTCATCCAATATATCAATCTTTATGTCTCAACCATTTCGAGACTCCTCGTCATGTCCGTGATCACATCCGGGACTCTGAACTACCTTTGGTACATCAAAACACATAAACTCATAATACCGATCGTCACCGAACGTTAAGCGTGCGGACCCTACGGATTCGAGAACTATGTAGACATGGCCGAGACACGTCTCCAGTCAATAACCAATAGCGGCACCTGCACGTTCATATTAGCTCCCACATATTCTACGAAGATCGTTATCGGTCAAACCGCATAACGATATATCTTGTTCCCTTTGTCATCGGTATGTTACTTGCTCGAGATTCGACCGTCGGTATCTCAATACCTAGTTCAATCTCGTTACCGGCAAGTCTTTTTACTCATTCCGTAATGCATCATCTCGTAACTAACTCATTAGTCACATTGCTTGCAAGGCTTATATTGATGTGCATTACTGAGAGGGCCCAGAAATACCTCTCCGACAATCGGAGTGACAAATCCTAATCTCGATCTATGCCAACTCAACAAACACCATTAGAGACACCTGTAGAGCACCTTCATAATCACCCAGTTACGTTGTGAAGTTTGGTAGCACACAAAGTGTTCCTCCAGTATGCAGGAGTTGCACGATCTCATAGTCATAGGAACATGTATAAGTTATGGAGAAAGCAATAGCAACAAACTAAACGATCATCGTGCTAAGCTAACGGATGGGTCAAGTCAATCACATCATTCTCTAATGATGTGATCCCGTTAATCAAATGATAACTCATGTATATGGTTAGGAAACATAACCATCATTGATTCAACGAGCTAGTCAGGTAGAGGCATACTAGTGATAATTTCTTTGTCTATGTATTCACACATGTACTAAGTTTCTGGTTAATACAATTCTAGCATGAATAATAAACATTTATCATGATATAAGGAAATATAAATAACAACTTTATTATTGCCTCTAGGGCATATTTCCTTCAGTCTCCCACTTGCACTAGAGTCAATAATATAGATTACATTGTAATGATTCTAACACCCATGGAGTCTTGGTGCTTATCATGTTTTGCTCGTGAGAGAGGCTTAGTCAACGAGTCTGCAACATTCAGATACGTATGTATCTTGCAAATCTCTATGTCTCCCTCCTTGACTTGATCGCGGATGGAATTGAAGCGTCTCTTGATGTGCTTAGTTCTCTTGTGAAATCTAGATTCCTTTGCCAAGGCAAATGCACGAGTATTGTCACCAAAGATTTTCATTGCACCCGACGCACTAGGTATGACACCTAAATCGGATATGAACTCCTTCATCCGGACTCCTTCATTTGCTGCTTCCGAAGCAGCTATGTATTCCGCTTCACACATAGATCCGGCCACGACGCTCTGCTTGGAACTGCACCAACTGACAGCTCCACCATTTAATAAAAACACGTATCCGGTTTGTGACTTAGAGTCATCCGGATCAGTGTGAAAGCTTGCATCGACGTAACCGTTTACGATGAGCTCTTTGTCACCTCCTGATACGAGAAACATATTCTTAGTTCTTTTTAGGTATTTCAGGATATTCTTGACCGCTGTCCAGTGATCCACTCCTGGATTATTTTGGTGCCTCCCTGCTAAAATGATAGCAAGGTACACATCAGGTCTGGTACACAACATTGCATACATGATAGAGCCTATAACTGAAGCATAGGGAACACCTTTCATTTTCTCTCTATCTTCTGCAGTGGTCGGGTATTGAGTCTGACTCAACTTCACACCTCGTAACATAGGCAAGAACCCTTTCTTTGCTTGATCCATTTTGAACTTCTTCAAAAATTTATCAAGGTATGTGCTTTGTGAAAGTCCAATTAAGCATCTTGATCTATCTCTATAGATCTTGATGCCCAATATATAAGCAGCTTCACCGAGGTCTTTCATTGAAAACTTCTTGTTCAAGTATCCTTTTATGCTATTCAGAAATTCAGTATCATTTCCGATCAACAATATGTCATCTACATATAATATCAGAAATGCTACAGAGCTCCCACTCACTTTCTTGTAAATACAGCTTCTCCAAAAGTCTGTATAAAACCATATGCTTGGATCACACTATCAAAGCATATATTACAACTCCAAGAGGTTTTCACCAGTACATAAATGGATCGCCGGAGCTTGCACACCTTGTTAGCACCTTTTGGATCGACAAAACCTTCTGGTTGCGTCATATACAACTCTTCTTTAAGATATCCATTAAGAAATGCAGTTTTGACATCCATTTGCCAAATTTCATAATCATAAAATGCGGCAATTGCTAACATGGTTCGGACGGACTTAAGCATCGCTACGGGTGAGAATGTCTCATCATACTAAACTCCTTGAACTTGTCGAAAACCTTTTGCAACAAGTCGAGCTTTGTAGACAGTAATATTACCGTCAGCGTCAGTCTTCTTCTTGAATATCCATTTATTCTCTATGGCCTGCCGATCATCGGGCAAGTCAACCAAAGTCCACACTTTGTTCTCATACATGGATCCCATCTCAGATTTCATGGCCTCAAGCTATTTTGTAGAATCTGGGCTCATCATCGCTTCCTCCATAGTTCGCAGGTTCGTCATGGTCAAGTAACATGACTTCCAGAATAGGATTACCGTACCACTCTGGTGCGGATCTTACTCTGGTTGACCTACGAGGTTCGGTAGTAACTTGATCAGAAGTTTCATGATCATCATCATTAGCTTCCTCACTTATTGGTGTAGGAATCATTGGAACTGATTTCAGTGATGAACTACTTTCCAATAAGGGATAAGGTACAATTACCTCATTAAGTTTTACTTTCCTCCCACTCCCTTCTTTCGAGAGAAACTCCTTCTCTAGAAAGGATCCATTCTTAGCAATGAATATCTTGCCTTCGAATCTGTGATAGAAGGTATACCCAATAGTCTTCTTTGGGTATCCTATGAACACACATTTCTCCGATTTGGGTTCGAGCTTACCAGGTTGAAGCTTTTTCACATAAGCATCGTAGCCCCAAACTTTAATAAACGACAACTTGGGTTTCTTGACAAACCACAGTTCATAAGGTGTCGTCTCAATGGATTTAGATGTTGCCCTATTTAATGTGAATGCATCCGTCTCTAAAGCACAACCCCAAAATGATAGCGGTAAATCTGTGAGAGACATCATAGATCGCACCACATCTAATAATGTGTGGTTACGAGTTCGGACACACCATTAGTTTGTGGTGTTCCAGGTGGCGTGAGTTGAGAAACTATTCCGCATTGTTTCAAATGAAGTCCAAACTCATAACTCAAATATTCACCTCCACGATCAGATCGTAGAAACTTGATTTTCTTGTAACGATGATTTCCCACTTCACTCTGAAATTCTTTGAACTTTTCAAATGTTTCAGACTTATGTTTCGTTAAGTAGATATACCCATATCTACTCAAATCATCTATGAAGGTGAGAAAATAATGATATCCGCCACGAGCTTCAATGTTCATTGGACCACATACATCAGTATGTATGATTTCAAATAACTTTGTTGCTCGCTTCATTGTTATGAAGAACGGAGTTTTAGTCATCTTGCCCATGAGGCATGGTTGGCAAGTACCAAGTGATTCATAATCAAGTGATTCCAGAAGTGCCACAAATAGTTTCTTCATGTGCTTTACACAAATATGACCTAAACGGCAGTGCCACAAATAAGGTGCACTATCATTATCAACTCTGCATCTTTTGGCTTCAATACTACGAACATGTGTATCACTACTATCAAGATTTAGTAAAAATAGACCACTCTTCAAGGGTGCATGACCATAAAAGATATTACTCATATAAATAGAACAACCATTATTCTCTGATTTAAATGAATAACCGTCTCGCATCAAACAAGATCCGGATATAATGTTCATGCTCAACGCTGGCACCAATTAACAATTATTTAGGTCTAAAACTAATTTCGAAGGTAGATGTAGAGGTAGCATGCCGACGGAGTTCACATCGACTTTGGAACCATTTCCCACACGCATCGTCACCTTGTCCTTAGCCAGTCTTCGCTTGACCCGTTGCCCCTATTTCGAGTTGCAAATGTTAGCAACTGAACTAGTATCAAATACCCAGTCACTACGGCATATCAAATATACCTTTCACTTTGCCATCCTTCTTCTCCGCCAAATACTTGGGGCAGTTCCGCTTCCAGTGACCAGTCCCTTTGAAGTAGAAGCACTCAGTCTCAGGCTTAGGTCCATACTTGGGTTTCTTCACTTGAGTAGCAATTGGCTTGCTGTTCTTCTTGAAATTCCCCTTCTTCCCTTTACCCTTTTTCTTGAAACTGGTGGTCTTGTTGACCATCAACACTTGATGCTCTTTCTTGATTTCTACCTCCGCAGCTTTTAGCATTGCGAAGAGCTCAGGAATCGTCTTATCTATCCCTTGCATATTATAGTTCACCACGAAGCTCTTGTAGCTATGGCAGTGATTGAAGAACTCTGTCAATGACACTATCATCAGGAAGATGAACTCCCAGCTGAGTCAAGTGGTTGTGGTACCCAGACATTCTGAGTATATGTTCACTGATAGAACTATTCTCCTCCATTTTGCAGCTATGGAACTTACTAGAGACTTCATATCTCTCAATCTGGGCATTTGCTTGAAATATTAACTTCAACTCCTGGAACATCTCATATGCTCAATCGAGTAGTCATCAGTTTTGCTTTGCCAGGTGTTCACAACATCTGGCGTTGCTCCTGCAGCGGGTTTGTCACCTAGCGGTGCTTCCAGAATGTAATTCTTCCATGCAGCAATGATGATAATCCTCAAGTTACGGACCCAGTCCATGTAGTTGCTACCATCATCTTTCAACTTAGCTTTCTCTAGGAATGCATTAAAATTCAATGGAACGAGAGCACAGGCCATTCGTCTCAAATATAATAGCAAAGCTCGCGATACATCAAGATCGTGCCGACTCAAGAACAATCTTGATGTATCGCGAGCTTGATTCGGCACGATCTTGATGTATCACGAGCTTTGCTATTATTGTTGGATCTTATGATGTTTCTCCCCCTCTACTCTCTTGTAATGGATTGAGTTTTTCCTTTGAAGTTATCTTATCAGATTGAGTCTTTAAGGATTTTGAGAACACTTGATGTATGTCTTGCATGTGCTTATCTGTGGTAACAATGGGATATCACGTGATGTGACGGTGGCCCGATCTTTCGATGTAAGTGGGATAATTTTCAAAACAGCCCTAAGCATAGTAGACAATGTACGATTAACCACTTTAGTTTGACCATCTATTTGAGGATGACATGTAGTACTAAATAAAAGCTTAGTCCCCAATTTTGTCCACAACACCCTCCAAAAGTGGCTAAGAAATTTTGTGTCACGGTCAGAAACAATTGTATTTGGCACCCCATGTAAACGAACTACTTCTTTAAAGAACAAATCAGCAATGTGAGTAGCATCGTCACTTTTATGACAAGGTATAAAATGTGCCATCTTAGAGAATCTATCGACAACAACAAATATACTATCCCTCCCCTGTCATGTTCTAGGCAGTCCTAATACAAATTCCATAGATATATCTTCCCAAGGAGTGCTAGGAACAAGAAGAGGCATATATAAACCATGTGGGTTTAATCGTGACTTAGCTTTTTGGCATGTCGTGCAGCGTGCAACATATCTCTCCACATCCCTTCTCATTTTTGGCCAGAAGAAATGACCAGCAAGGATGTCTTCTGTCTTCTTGACACCGAAATGTCCCATAAGTCCTCCGCCATGCGCCTCCTATAACAACAAAAAACGAACAGAGCTATCTGGGATGCATAGCTTATTAGCACGAAAAACAAATCTGTCATTAACGACGAACTTGTTCCAAGTTCTACCCTCTCTGCAATTGAGCAATGTATCTTTAAAATCGACATCATTAGCATATTGCTCTTTTATAGTTTCAAGTCCAAATTTTTTGAAGTTAAGTTGTGATAATATGGTATAGCGTCTAGACAATGTATCGGTAATAACATTCTCCTTCCCTTTCTTGTGCTTAATAACATAAGGAAAAGATTCAATAAATTCAATCCATTTTGCATGTCTACGGTTTAGTTTACTTTGACTTCTAATATGCTTGAGTGATTCATGTTCAGAATGTATGACAAACTCCTTAGGCCATAAATAGTGTTGCCATGTCTCCAAAGTCCGAACTAGTGCATAAAGTTCTTTATCATATGTTGAATAATTCATACTAGGCCCACTGAGCTTTTCACTAAAGTATGCTACTGGTTTTCCTTCTTGCAATAAAACACCGCCTAAACCAATGCCGCTAGCATCACATTCTAATTCAAACATCTTATTAAAATCAGGTAATTGCAGCAAAGAGGCGTGTGTAAGCTTATCTTTAAGAATAGTGAAGGCTTCCTCTTGTGCGTCACTCCAAACAAATGGCACATTTTTCTTTGTGAGCTCGTTGAGCGGCGCTACGATGGTACGAAAATCCTTCACGAACCGCCGGTAGAACCCAGCAAGTCCGAGAAAACTTCGTACCTATGTGACCGAGTTAGGGGTCGGCCAACTATGGATCACTTCAACCTTGGCTTTATCAACTTCAATTCCCTGCGCTGTCACAACATAGCCAAGAAAAGCGACTCGATCCATGCAAAAAGTGCACTTCTCAATATTACCAAATAAACGTGCATCACGCAGAGCAGAAAAAACAGCACACAAATGGTCTAAGTGTTCCTCTAGTGACTTGCTATAAATCAAAATATCATCAAAATATACTACCACAAATCGTCCAATGAAAGCTCACGAAACTTCATTCATTAGTCTCATGAAAGTACTAGGTGCATTAGTCAATCCAAAAGGCATAACTAACCACTTATATAAACCAAATTTATTTTTGAAAGCAGTTTTCCATTCATCACCTAGTTTCATACGAAATTGATGGTAGCCACTACGCAAGTCCACTTTAGAAAACACAACTGAGCCACTGAGTTCATCAAGCATGTCATCTAATCTAGGAATAGGATGACGATATCAAATTGGAATATTATTGATGGCTCTACAATCAACACACATACGCGAAGTACCGTCTTTTTTAGGAACAAGTAAAATTGGTACAACACATGGACTAAGGGATTCACGAATGTAACCTTCTTCAAGTAGTTATTGAACTTGTCGCTGAATCTCCTTAGTCTCCTCTAGATTAGTCAGGTACGGTGCACGGTTGGGTAATAAGGCGCCCGGTATCAAGTCAATTTGATGTTCAATTCCTCTCATAGGTGGCAGCCCCGGTGGTACTTCCTTTGGGAAAACATCGTGATACTCCTGCAAAAGGTTAGCGACAACAGGAGGCAAAGAAGAAGGCATATCCTCAAATGAAAACAAAACTTCTTTGCTAATAAGAGCATAACATTCATCAATATGAGCATCTAACTGAAAAATTTCAGCACGTGTAGCGAAGAAAGAGGCACCTTTCAATTTAAGTTCTTTAGATGTGCTAGGATCAGATTTGTGCATCTTATTAAATTGTTCTAACTCATCAACAACTTTCCGATTTTCAGATTTAGTACGCTCAATATTTGTGTTTCTACTAGCCCTAGCAAGATCATCTTTTAAAATTTGCTCAGGAGACATACGGTGTAGAATGATTTTCTTTCCTTTATGTGTGAGAGTGTACTGATTAGTTCTACCATCATGTAAACATTGTTTATCATATTGCCATGGCCTTCCTAGTAACATAGAACAAGCTTGCATAGGCACAATATCGCAATCAATAGTATCATGGTATGAACCTAGAGAAAATGGAACTCTCACCATGAGTGTTACCTTTACCTTTCCACCATCATTAAACCATTGAATGTAGTAAGGTTGTGGATGTTGTCGCGAAGGTAGGGAGAGCTTCTCCACCATGTCAATGCTTGCTAAATTGTTACAACTCCCTCCATCAATGATTATGCGAACGGAACGCTCCTTGACGACTCCTTTGATGTGGAAGAGGTTGTGACATTGATCCTTCTTTGCTTTGACAATCTGAGCACTAAGTAGACGATGTGATATAAGACTCATGTACTTGTCGGCGTCGTCAGCGGTCACATGTTCTTCCTCTTGCTCCGGTCTTGTGTCATCGTCTTCATGTGTAGCAAGCAAGGCATATGCGTCTTCATCAAAATCACTAGCGGAGTCGTACTCGCCATCTTCATGAATGATCAATACACGCTTATTCGGACACTCCTTCATGACATGGCCAAATCCCTTGCAAGTGTGGCACTGGATATCCTTTGTTCTTTTGGAGGAAGCGGACGATGACGACAAACTTTTTGTTGGAATTTGTGTAGTTCTTTTCAGTGGTGCCGAAGTGTGTGATGCTGATGTTGATGAAGAAGGCCCCAGTCGAGAGGTTGCAGGTGCTGCTATAGAGGTGCGAGTGGACGGGGCAGCAGGGGTGCGCGGCGCCCATGTGGAAGTACGACCTGCAGAAAAATTAGGAAGCATTCTCGAACGACCCTGCACTTCATGTTCAGCATGTATAGCAAGATGGAATAAACGTGTCATTGAATAATAATCCTTATAAGCAAGTATGTCATAAATTTCTCTATTCAATCCACCCAAGAACCTAGCCATAGAGGCTTCCTCGGTCTCAACTAAACCACAACGTAACATGCCCATTTGCAATTCTTGATAATAGTCTTCCACGGATTTAGATCCTTGGTTCAAGCGTTGTAGTTTATTTAGCAAGTCATGTTCATAATATCCAGGAACAAAACGGTGATGCATTACTAATTTCAGAGCTTCCCAAGTGGCAGCAATATTATTAGGATGTTTACGACAATGGTCTCTCCACCAAACAGAAGCAAAATCACTAAACTCACTAGTTGCAGCCCTAACTCTTTTATCATCAGGAAAATCATGGCAAGCAAATTTTTGATCAACTAGTAATTCCCAGTCAAGATAAACATCTGGATCATATTTGCCATCAAAAGGAGGCATGACAAATTTAATTCTACCCAAAGAGTCGTCATGGCCACGTACCTGAGGACACTGGTGTCGTCCCATACCTTGTTGATTATTGGATAGTCGATGATGATCATGATCATTGTTAGCATTAACTGCATCAGGATCCTCATAATCACCATCATAGTTGTCATCTTGGATGTCACCGGCTATCGAGTTGGCGTTGCGAGGACGGAGCTGGTCGACGGCATCGGTGTATGAAAGAGGGTGCCTCGGGTCCCCTGGGGGTACCCGACGAGCTCGTTGTAGACATGTGTTGGTGGCTGGAAGACGCGGAGCGGAAGTGGAGGCGGCACCAAGACGGGCATCCTGGGCATCAAAACGTTTCATAATAGATGCAAGTGTTTGGGTGAACGTCTCATTGCTATCCTCGATCGACTTGAGACGCTTATTAAGTGCGCCCTCGAACGATGTGAACCGCTCGGTGTATGCATGCACATCCTCCTCAAGGCGTGCCACCGTGGCTTTCATGTTGTCTTCGTCACCTGCCATGGTTAGGATGAAACAAGAACAAAATCACAAGTATATGGCTCCTACAGTAACTACAGTGAGGCGGTGGAAAAGTTCTCTCAACTCTCCAGCAATTACTAAACTCTTACCAGTTCTTACCGTGCTGCAGTGGTTGTCGGCTGTTGGCGATGTCAAAAGTGATCAAAAGATTGATATAGTGATTACCAAGTGACCGAACAAGGTGCAATATAGGAAGTGGAGCTTGGTGAAGGTTTCCTCAACTCACAATATGTGGCACAATTAAGCAAAAGGTAATGCAAGTTGAATAATTGCTCAAACTCCTAACTAGTGCTGGCAGTCGACTAGCAAGAGAGAAAACAATCTAAACCCAGATAATGAATCAAGCGAGGGGAAACCGATGAAAATTTGAGAGCTCGAAATAGCTGGATATAAGTGAGGTATGAACGTAGTGTATGGAAACTAAGAGCAGACAAAAAAAATCTCCAACAAGTATCACGTATATGAACAGAGCAAGCTGAACAGCAAAAGAGGATTGTTCAAAAGATGCTAACCGGCCAAAACCTTGCAGCAATTATTATTTTTTCTTTTTTTCTTGATTTTCTATTTCTTTCTTTCTTTCTTTCCTTCTTTTTTTTTGAGGCCGGTTGCTAGCAGAAGTCAGGGACACAATGCAGGGATACTGGACAAAGGTGCTATGAGAGCTAGCTATACGTGCACTGGTGTTGAGATTAGCTAAAACTAGTAGTACTAATGCACAGAAACAGTAGGTTGCTGGTGGAGAGTGTTGGTTGTGGTGCGTGTGAAGGCAGACAAAGGGATTTGGATGTCTGGCGTGGTGCGTGTGGTGAAGCGGCGCTGTCGGGCTCTAGCGAAGCGCGCGTGGATGGATGGGCGGACGCACGGTGTCAGACACGGATGGTTGTGTGTCAGGCCGTAAGCTGCTAATGTGCGAGCGGTGATATTGTGCGATCAAATCAATGCTTGATAAAAATATAGCAATAAAAAAAAGGCGTCCGGATGTACTCCCTCCTTCCATCTAGCCTAATGCATTTTTTAAGACCGCCTTTGACTATTGACAAGATTAATAATACATAACATGCACAATGTGAAAATTATATCATTGAAAGCTTCTTTCACACACGAATTTAACATGTATTTTGTGTAAGTTGCATGTCATATATTATTGCTCAAATATTTGGTCAAAGTTAGCCTCGAAAAACGCATTAGGCCTTATATAGATGGAAGGAGGGAGTAATAAAAATAGAAAACAATAGATCGCAATCTTTTTTTTATGAGCGTGAACTAGCGTTGCGGAAGGGATGGACAAAAACAGATTGATCTAGTAGATAATTTTACACCCTAACCAATCTAAACCAGCAATTCTAGGATGAATGTAACCAAAAATTCAACCATGCAAATTCTAGATGCAAAAATTGCTAAAGGCTAAAAAGGTATGTGTAATGGATGAACTAATCTAACTTTTTTGGCTTTTTCGTGGGTTTATATGACAGACAAATAAACTAAACTACAAAAACTATGAATCTCTCGCTGATGAACCTGAAAACTAATATCACTTGATGTGATGGCGGCCCGATCTTTCGATGAGAGTGGGATAATTTTCGATTTGGTGAATTTTGACCTTGACGATCCGGCTATACCGTAACCGACGATATGCCTCGGCAATCGCTAAACCAATCTCCGATGGTTATTGACCTTGCCGTAGGCACGATCAATCTAAACAACGAGGTTCGAGTTCCTGCAAGCAACCGAAGAACCAGCAAGAACAAAGGTGAATTGCAACTGAAATTGCGGATGAAAAATTGAGTATACAAACTAGATGGAAAGTTGGGGTTCCACTGTGGATCTAATAAGACAGTAGTTCTATACGTCTCATAGATGCGAATTGTAGCGATGACTAGACAATACAATAAAACCCCAGTCTAAACCCAAACTTAACCTAGCTATTTATTAAAGCAAATGCCGCCTGGGGCTGATCCACGGGACACCGGTCCGTACGGTGGCCGAGTGCTGCACGTAGGAAGTAGTCAAATCGTGTTGGCCCACCATGACCCAAAACGTGGTGTCTCTTGGTCCATTCAACAAAAATCAATCGGCTTGGGTCTTGTGGCGTCTGCTTCCTGTACCATGGCATGCACGATGGATTGGATGGATGGTGCGGTGTGTGCATGCATGCAAGGACGGTTGAGAGCATGCGTGCAAAGAGTGTTGTTCCATTTGGTTTAAAGGCTCCCCTTCAATTGATTGTTTAATCCCTTTGTTTCTGAGTACAATTAAATCAGAACATGAGTGTAACATCATATTCTCGTTAGCTAAATCATATGTACAAAGGAGCGATAGTATCTGGCCATTTATTTGTCTCGCTCGCGCTCTAGTAATAGGACCAGGTGGAATAACTGATCTAGGAGTCGCGGCGGGTGTAACAATAGAAGAGATGTCCTCATCATCACGTGATCCATTTGACGTATGTTTTGATGATCAACTTGTGAGTTCCGTGACCTCGTGAACTTATGCATAGGGGTTGGCACACGTTTTCGTCTTGACTCTCCGATAGAAACTTTGCGGCACTCTTTGAAGTTCTTTGTGTTGGTTAAATAGATGAATCTGAGATTGTGTGATGCATATCGTATAATCATACCCACGGATACTTGAGGTGACATCGGAGTATCTACGTGACATTAGGGTTTTGTTTGATTTGTGTCTTAAGGTGTTATTCTAGTACGAATTCTATGATAGATTGAACGGAAACAATAGCTTCATGTTATATTACTACGGACTCTTGAATAGATCGATCAAAAAGGATAACTTTGAGCTGGTTTCATACCCTAAAATAATCTCTTCGTTTGTTCTCCTCTATTAGTGACTTTGGAGTGACTCTTTGTTGCATGTTGAAGGACAGTTATATGATGCAATTATGTTATTATTGTTGAGAGAACTTGCACTAGTGAAAGTATGAACCATATGCCTTGTTTCGAAGCATTGCAATACCGTTTGTGCTCACTTTTATCATTAGTTACCTTGCTATTTTTATATTTTCAGATTACAAAAACCTATATCTACGATCCCTATTGCACTTGTATCACCATCTCTTCGCTGAACTTGTGCACCTATACAATTTACCATTGTATTGGATGTGTTGGGACACAGGAGACTCTTTGTTATTTGGTTGCAGGGTTGTTTGAGAGAGACCATCTTCATCCTATGCCTCCCACGGATTGATAAATTTTAGGTCATCCACTTGAGGGAAATTTGCTACTGTCCTACAAACCACTGCACTTGGAGGCCCAACAACATCTACAAGAAGAAGGTTGTGTAGTAGACATCAGTAGCACACAAAGTGCTCCTCCAGTATTCAGGAGTTGCATGATCTCATAGTCATAGGAACATGTATAAGTTATGGAGAAAGCAATAGCAACAAACTAAACGATCATCGTGCTAAGCTAACGGATGGGTCAAGTCAATCACATCATTCTCTAATGATGTGATCCCGTTAATCAAATGACAACTCATGTCTATGGTTAGGAAACATAACCATCATTGATTCAATGAGCTAGTCAAGTAGAGACATACTAGTGACGTTCTGTTTGTCTATGTATTCACACATGTACTAAGTTTCCGGTTAATACAATTGTAGCATGAATAATAAACATTTATCATGATATAAGGAAATATAAATAACTACTTTATTATTGCCTCTAGGGCATATTTCCTTCACCTTGTTGGTTCCATCCCAGGTCACTTCGGGCAACCCATGATGCATGCAAGGGGATTCCACAAGACTTGGCATACAAGACAATGACTCCTCTCCATCGACGTAGCCGACTAGGAGTTTTGTTATCCTAGGCGTATGATACATTATATAAGTCGAGGCTTGGCTAGTCGATAGATCATTAGAATCTCAACACATCCTAGAGATGAAACTACTCTCATACACAAACAATCTCGTGGTAGATCAACATGTACTATATAACCCCTCAACCAGCACAATGAAAGCATGTTGTACGGTATTATCTCTTCGAGAGAGCCCAAACCTGGGTAAAATTTGTGTCTCTATTACCATCACACCAAGGCTACCAGCTCCATACCCACTATCCGAGATCTTCTGGATTTGACTCTATCATGGGCGGCCTATACAGGCCCATCTGTGTAGTCGCAGCGGTGTGATGAAAGATTAGAGATAGGTTCTGGCGCGATCTACATGCCTGAACGAATTTTCATCTTCTGCTCCAACTCGGCTGTTTACTTGGGCCAAGTCGAGGACTAAACCCCATGTCTGATCTGTCAGCGATCTGTGGCCGTCTTTATCAATATCAATTTTGATCTCAATCAAGATCATGGGGAAATTCGTCCATGGGGCTCGGAGGCTCAACATCAACATTGCCCTTGCACGACTTTGCTATTTTTTGGACAGCGGATTAGTTTTCGCCCTGCCCTCCTCTTTGAGCGTTGCTTTGACAATTCCTTTGGTCAAATCGTCCGGAATTGAGTGTACAACAACCCATAAAATTTTATCGCATTCCTATGATAGAATCTCTGGCAATCGCCGAATATACCGAGGCCCTATCAGATCTGCATAGAAATCCGCCCAGGATCGGGGCGAGGAGTCCAGCAGTCAGCTCACACATCCTTTGGAAGATACAATAATTCATATCATACGGAATTGTTATGTCGACAAGCCCTTAAAATTTTAGCTCAATCCGACAACTCAAACTCCGAGGGCGGCCCAAGCAGTCCATCAAGTTTATGCTTCTAAGGTATTGTGTTTTGTTCTAAAAAACGTGCCTGCAAATTTGGAGCCTTTTCTGAGGTGCTCTTCACTGTGCACCAGTGTCAAACCGGTCCGACCTTGTTGCTCTACAGATGTCGACCTGCGCCAGCATCTCCGCGCCATCCCTTCGTCTAGACAAGATCAATCACGTCACATTGCCACCTCGGAAAAGGCTCACAGCGTCCGTGGGTCAGGCGCACCGGCATCGCCACGCCGTTACTTCTTCAAGACGACATCGACTGCGTTATGAATTTCGGCCTACATCGGCATCACCGCGCCGTCGGTTCAAACTCCATGTTATCAACTATTGACAGATGATGTTGTGGGAGAAACTAAAAACTAAGGTGACTTTTCTTTTCTGCCAATCTTCTTTGGTTCTTAATGCTCCAGTTTGGGAAAGTCATTAATTGTTTAAGAACATATTATGTGCCAAGGTTTTCATTTGATGTTCCTTGCCGGAATGTTTCTTTTAGGTTCAAATAATTGTTAATTAAACAACTAGAAAGTACAAGGGGCAACCAATAGTTGTATGAGTAGTCCATTTGAAATATGAGAATCTGTAGGTAGCTTGACCTGATGAAACTGAGGTGCACTCATTCTAAATTAATTATATCAACTTTATGCATTTCATTCTCTATTGACTTTTGGGTGACCCTGGGCACCCGGACCCGGCCGAACCTAGCGGCCATCTCTCTGGTGCCTCCGGGCACCCGGACTACTAGCAAGGGAAAAAAATTCGGAGTCTTCTTCTTCCAATGAAACCTAACACGGATTGGGAGAAAGGTGTATGGAAACTTTTTCAGTCCTTCGAATACGAAATCACAGCAACCCATCCTAATAGTACAAATGTTCCTAAGACTCAAAAAGAAACCGACAAACTTTCCGAGTCGCCGAAGAACACCGTCTATTTCCCTTTTTGTATCGATGGGGCTCCCGACGTCTGTAGACACCATAGAGAAGCCATTGTCCTGAGATAAACATAGCAACCGACATTAGTTCTCGCAAATTGTATTGTGATCAACACCAAAATTATAATTGAGTGGCAATTGCACTTTCATCTAGGTTTTCACCTCAGAGCTCGAAACTAGGTGCTCGAGTAGCACCACCATTGATATCCTTTATGTGTTGTCGCCATCTCGTTTGCATGATCTCAGCAGCTACACGCGATACGTATCTTCTGCCGCTGCACAATCATTCCTATGCGTCAAGCCGTTGTCCATAGTTCACATCTCCGTGCCGAAGTCAACCACCGGATCGAGTAGAAACTCTCACATGGACCACTCGACAGCCCCTGCAATCTGCTTCTGCCCGCCGCGGGCTGTAGTGATCAACAAGGACCAAGCCCAATGGTGTCTCCCTACTGTCCGTCCAGCTGCCGCATTAGCAGCCGCCAGGTAACCCATAGACCTGATTTCACATCATTACCTTCCTGAGAGAAGACCTCCATAGCCATTCTTTTTTGGGGAGCCATACCAATTTAACGGGGTGGCTGCAAAGTACAATTAAACTACTCACGTCGGTTATAGTTAGTTGGCTTAAAATATACATCCACACGCTACTACGTATACGATACATCCTGGGATGCACCGTGAGATTCCTTTGACCTCGAGGAAGATAAAAAGAAAAACCGTCGATGCATGTCGGGCTGTCATTCTAGCAGCCGCGATGATTGTTTTCCACCAACTTGGTTACATGTCTTGCATAGTATAAAATTTTCGTTCTTCAAGATCCCATGCTCACAGAGTTCTCCAGTACTTGGACGTACATAGATATATACATGTTGGCGGCTACAAGCTAGCAACCGCAGTTTTATTTGCATTGGATTCGTTGATCCATGCATGCATGCACGTGTGGACTGTAGACGTCTCCTTCGGCTTGAATGTTTCTTTCCCCTCTCCAGGCTCCAGCAGCCTTGAATAAGATCTACTGTGGCGACTATGCACCTAGCTTGGTTCGTCGACCAGCGGAAAAAAAATATGAGACCGGGTCTATTTCTTCATCAAGTTCACAACATGCCATGTGTCTCTACAGATCTCATAACATTGTTATTCTCCAACATATACCCCTGATATTCTCTCCTTCAATATAATCATCGCCATGTCAAAATGGAGAAGAAACTTCTCCCCGGAGATTGAATGAACAACTTCTATCTCCACAAGATCAACATCGACCTAGATCTCCGCGGTAACTTTTTTGCATCGGCTATAATGTCATTACTTAAGAACCACACTCATGTTGGTTATAGTTGCTTGTTTTAAATATACATCTACATCTACATCTACGATACATCATGCAATGCACCGGGAGATTCCTCTGACCCAAGAGGATAAAAAACCATCGATGTCCGGCTGTCATTCTAGCATCTGCGATGATTGTTTTTCTCCCAGTTCGTTACTCTATATGCCAGTGTAAGTTTAATTTTGTGTTCGTTCAACGTCCAGTAGTTGCAGAGTTGTCCATGTACGCGCGTAAGTACGTATGTATATACATGCCGGCGGCTCCAACAGACACTACGAGCAGCCTGCAGCCGCAGTTGTATTTCCATTTGATTCGAGGTTACATGTATGCACATGGGGTGGACGTCCTTCTATAAATGCATGCACGTGGGGTAGACGTCTCTCTCATATTCTCATGCCATATGCCATACATGTCTACTCAGCACCAGTGGATTCAGCAAACATAACTATGGCAGAACGAACGGTGCATGTTCTCAAGATGTATTTACCTTAGGGAATACTCCCTCTGTTTCAAAATATAAGTCGTTTTAGAGATTTCAATAAGAACTATATACGTATGTATATAGACATATTTTAAAGTGTAGATTCACTCATTTTGCTCTGTATGTAGTCACTTGTTGAAATCTCTAGAAAGACAAATATTTAGGAACGGAGGGAGTACATACGAGCAACAAACATATTACTCCCTCCTTCCATCTATATAGGGCCTAATGCTTCAAGACCCTCTTTGAATATTGATAAGATTAATAATACATGAGATGTATAGTGTGAAAATTATATCATTGGAAGCTCTTTTCACGTATGAATTTGACGGTATGCGTATTGTAATTTACATGTCATAGATTATTGCTCTAACACTTGGTCAAAGTTAGCCTCAAAAAATGCATTAGGCCTTATATAGATGGAACGAGGGAGTACATAAAGTGCGGTTATTGTCATCTATGCCAGCGGTTATCTGAAATTTCGTATTACATGCCATGGTTTTAATTTCAGTTTCATAAATATTGCAGTGTTTGTCAAAGTCACTTAATTTCACTCATATTCAGTCATTTCGGTTTTCATTTTGGCCAAAGGACCGTATTTTTCAATTGATTTTCCAAGTGGCTCCCATTCCTTTTTCGTGCAAGCACACAAGTAACTATTGTCATGCTTGCGTGCAAGGTTCAGCTTTATCACTTTCAGAAATGCCCACGGAAATCAACCAGCCAGGGGAGACAGGTGGGAAATTCAAGTGAGTTAAAAATTACTCTCTCCGTCCCATAATGTATTGTCAAAAAACGTCTTACGTTATATTAGGCGGAGGGAGTACATACTTATACACAAGCCGATCGATGCTTATCTAGTTCTCTTTGCTGACCTTTCCGGAACAAGACTTGAATAGCGTACACACACACACACACACACACACACACACACGCACACACACACACACGCACACGCACACGCACGCACGCACACGCACACACACGCACGCACACGCGCCCGCACAAGCACACACACACACACAAGCCAATGAAATGAACGTGCTAGCTTAAGTAGTCATGGTTATAATTAATTACAATTTACACCAACTTTTAAACACAGCTAGCTAGAGAGTTCAAACCAATCATCCGCCAAAAATAAAGAGTTCAAACCAATGACAAAATACTGCCACCCTTAATATACGATTATTAGCATATGCTAGTGTGCAATTAGCGAGACATTTTATATTAATTTATTTAGCGAGCGCGCACTATTTTTTTCAGTGGTTCAAACCAAGGCATACATGCATGCAGGTGTACCGAGCTTGGACTTTGGACTTTGGAATCATCCGCATCGGATTAATTTGCCTATATAACTGCAAGTTGAACAT
>NC_041382.1:30830030-30836075 GCF_002162155.2 Triticum dicoccoides
ACAGTACGTACTTACAATGGCATCTTTTTCTTCTTCTTCTTCTGGGTCATCCACGGCGAACCAGATAATTCCACCAATCAACAACGATGACAGTGAGATAGGAGCTACCGGCACGGCAGCGCCAACGCCTACCCTGAACAAGGTCATGTCGAGCGTCGCGAACCTTGCACAGCTCCTGCCCACGGGCACGGTGCTGACGTACCAGGCGTTGGCCCCGTCATTCACCAACTACGGCAAGTGCGAGGCCTCCAACCAGTGGCTCACCACGGCGCTGGTTGCTGTCCTCGCCTCCGCCTGCCTCTTCTTCTCCTTCACCGACAGCGTCGTGGGTCGCCATGACGGAAAACTATATTACGGCTTCGCCACATTGCGTGGCTTCAACGTGTTCAACTTCTCCAGCGAGGAGGAGAAGTAGGAGTGGAATGATCTCTACCAATTCCGGAGGCTCCGCCTTCAGCCACTGGACTTTGTGCATGCCTTCTTCACGGCAGTGGTTTTCCTCGTAATGGCGTTCAGCGATGTGGGGCTGCAAAACTGCTTCTTCCCGGATGGCAGCAGGAACACACAACAGCTGCTCAAGAACCTGCCACTGGGAATGGCGTTTCTGTCCAGCTTTGTGTTCATCATCTTCCCCACCAAAAGGAAGGGCATCGGATTCAATAACACGGCTCCTCGCCAGAAGGTCGTCCATCCCTTGAACAAAGTTTGATACCAAGAATTTGAAGAACAAAAGACCAGTGAAAGCGTATTTAGTTGCCACCCATGTTAGACTAAGTGTTCATAAATTTTATGCTGCCATATAATATGATGGGGTGGATGTTACAATCATTTGTTTTTGTACTGGTAGGGTTTGCTATCAACTTTTTCGCTCCAAAGTGTGTGTATGTGGGTTTCTTAATACTGTGTGAATTCACTATTTTCTTCCCGCATCATCAACTTGTTCAACTTCCAGTCTCTTGTTTGTTGTAACCAGACAATGTAGTTCTATTATGTCATAGTAATGAAAGTCACCAGAGAAACACATGAAGTTTTGCAAGTATATATATTGTATGTCATAGTTTCGTATAAACAAATAGTTTTTCTTCCAAAAAAGATCAATTGTACAAGTTATGTAGTAAGCATCCCAACCTCCTAGGACTATCACAACCATCCATTCACTTTGTTTGCTTTAAGATCGATGTTGTTATTTTACAAAAATGATCATGAACTAAATCCAGTTTGCCTCAAGAGTTCTCTCCTATTTTGCAACACAACACTTCTTCCTTACCTGTCTTCATCATACCCCCACTTCATTTTACAATTATTAACATAATTGTATAAATAATTGTATAAATTAATTAGTACATAAATTTAGGATAAGTATTTAAATTAATTGGGAAGAACCCTACATATAAGATAACTACACAAAAAATAATAATTGTATGTGCAAATACATGTTCCGCTTGTGTAAAACAAAAAAATTGAATATGTGTATTTCTAGTACATACGTAACAACCAACGTCCAACCTTTGATTGCATGGTAGGAGAATGGGTGTACCCCAAGCCACAAGAGCAAACTCCAGATTTGCCGCTTTGGTTTCTCATTAATGTGAACTATTTTCCAATCAGAGGTGACATTACGTCTGGCGAGGCCTGTTTCAGTGTTGAGCTTCGTGACTCCAATCTCATACACATTGTGTGAGTGCGTCCATGTGATGGTGTGGTGTGAGTGCGTCTGTGTTGTACTTGGTGTTCCTAGAAAAATTATATCCTTGTCGCCACAAGTTTTTTACAGTTCCAAAATTTTCACGGACCCGTGGTTTCTCACTTCCAAAATTATATCCTGTGGTTTCCAAAATTATATCCTTGTCGCCACAAGTTTTCTACAGTTCCAAAATGCATGGCCTCTTTTGTTCTGTTATGCTTTGAACAATAATAATTTTATTCGTATTTTTATGTGCGATGTAATTTGGAACGGAGTAGATCTACGGAGGAAATTAACTTGAGTAAAAAGTGGCGCACTTAAGTACGAGCAGATGACTAGCCACTAGTTCTCCTTCCTCACCTTCCTGGAAGAAAGACTTACAGAGCATATATTACCAATTAAATTCACGTGCTGGCTGCTAACTACATTAATCAAAACTAGCTAGAGAGTTGAAGTCCAGGTACATGCACTCACGTAGAGCCCTTCAGCATGCAGCAATACCAAGTAAGACTAATCAACGCGCCAACCTAGCTAACTTGGACATTGGAATCATTCGCATAGGATTTCTGTGTCTATATAAACAGCTACTTGTCGATCAGCATGGAGTACGTATTCCTACTTTCCTAGCTAGCACAGTAAGTACAATGGCCTCTTCTTTTTCATCGTCATCCATGGCGGTCCAGATACATCCACTGACCAAAGAGGACGACGGTGAGATAACAGCCGCCGGCACAGCACCGCCAATGACTACCAAGGGGCCTGCACCGGCCACGGTCATGTCGAGCGTCGCGAACCTGGCGCAGCTCCTGCCGACGGGCACGGTGCTAGCCTACCAGGCACTGTCCCCGTCCTTCACCAACCATGGCAAGTGTGAGACCTCCAACCAGTGGCTCACTGGGATGCTGGTCGCTGTCCTTGCCTCCGCGTGCCTCTTCTTCTCCTTCACAGATAGCATCGTCGGTCGCCGCGATGGAAAGCTATATTACGGCTTTGCCACACCGCGTGGCTTCAATGTATTCAACTTCTCCAGCGAGGAGGAGAAGCAGGAGTGGCACGATCTTGATCAATTCCGGAGGCTCCGCCTCCGGCCGCTGGACTTCATGCACGCCTTCTTCGCGGCTGTGGTTTTCCTCACGGTGGCGTTCAGCGACGTTGGGCTGCAGAACTGCTTCTTCCCGGACGCCAACAGGAACACCGAAGAGCTGCTCAAGAATCTGCCAATGGGCATGGCGTTTCTGTCCAGCTTTGTGTTCATCATCTTCCCCACCAAGAGGAAGGGCATTGGATTCTCTGACAACGCTCCTCCCCAGAAGGTCGTCCATCCCTTAAATTGATTACGTTTGATTACCCATCATTCGAAGTTGCTAGGCATGTTTATGAATACTTCCAGAAATTGATTGAAAAAAATTTAAATTCCACAGGAAATTTGTACTCATTCGGATTTGACGACACCGCTCCTCTCAGGAGTAGAAGGGGCTTGATTGTATCTTAATCGGAGAAAATCATGTACTTTGTGAAGTATACATGTTCATTGTCTGCCATGGTTGTCTTGTAAACAAAGAAATATTATATGTCCAAAGCAAGTGTAAAATTACATATGTGCCGTGTGTCCCTTTTTTGCTTTAAGATCAGTGTTCTTATTTGTTCTTTTTGAGTGGAAATAATACAAGGACTAAACTCATCATTTTTTTTTTGCGGGAAAGGACTAAACTCATCAAGGAATGTTTGTATCCACATCACATCTGCCATGGCATTGGCTATATACCTGCATTTTACTTCTGTGCTAGACGTTTAATTAATTGGAACTCACAAAATAAGTGTGTTTATTGTTGCTAACGACTTGCTTAGTCATGGTTAATGAAGAATGTGCTAGGCTGTCGAGCCAATGCACCGAAGATGGGTTAATTGCACCGAATGCACCCTTCTTGCTCGAATCGGAAAGAGGTGGATACATTTGATAGATGCTAAAGCACAATGATATTTATTTCTTTTTGCAACCGAAGCACAATACTATTCTTGATCGGAAAAATATGGCGCAAACTGTTCATGTGAATATCACACTGTGTAATGCCAAATCTCTGTGTTGCATAGCAGATGCACATTTCGCTGCTCAGGGTCACAATACCATGCTAGTGTTTACAGGCATGGTGGTGTCTGACCGTTGCCGTCGTGGGGTAATCTAATATATCCAAATAGTTGATCCACACTAACTATATTTCTCTCAACATGCATCTAACTATGTCAATTCAGGATGTTAGAAAAGGAATAAAGGCCTCGTTCTCTTTCTTCCCGCAGAAGAAAAGAGGACCCTTTGGCTAGGGTTTCTTGTGCCTCCTACCGGTTCCTCGTTCTCTATAATTCTTTGAAGGACCGAGATCTTTGGCATATCAAATCTTGGTGGCAAAGAAAATTTTGGTATGGATCTTAGAACAGAAATATTCACGTCCGTATACAGTTTACGAATCCATGAGGTGATTGTATTTATAGAAAATTAAAACACACAACCTTGGAAAAATTGTTAAGTTTCGGGGGATGGAACTTAGGTATAATGTCCGTTAAGAAAAGTGAAACTTACAGGACACATGCATTGCCGTGTACCCTTAGAAGAAATACGATAACAAAGTTATTAAATATATCTAAAACAAAAATTTAAAATATGGACCAGTATAGAAAACAAAATAGATGTACTCACATATGCACTAAACTAAACTAAGGAAGCTAGCTAGTTCCAAGCAATAAACTCAAGTCTTCTTGGGGCACCTCAACACACCTCACCAAGCATGCTACCACTCTAAGGCACACTCCAACCGACGGGCCAGGCGAAATAAGCTACCATCAGTTTGACGAAGGAAGGGCCAAATAGACAACACCGCCAAGGAGAAAACCGGCATCCGCTGATGTTGTCATGGGCGGCATGAGAAGGTCAAGCATGACATTTGCCGACGCCCCACCAACCAACCCGAGAGAGAATCATTGTCAACCGATGACCACACCCAATTCAAGATGGCAATGGGGCCCCGAAACCCGCGTCCCCGCGGGTTTTTACCCTATTAGCGGACGTGGATGGGCGACTTTCTATCCCCGCGGGGCTGCTCATGGGTACATTATAAAAACCGGCATGTTTCGCGGGTTTAAACCCGTTTGAGTACTACCCGAACCCAAAACCCGACAAAACCCGTCAAAATACATTATTTAGCATGCACTGATCCATCTTGACTCAAGTGGCCCAAAGCCACAGTGCCCGAGCAGCCGAGCCCCACAGCGTCGAGGCCCTGGAGTACAAACCAACTCCTCGCTCGGTCGCTGCAGTGTTGCTCGCCTTTAGGACTCTCTCTCCCGCACAACACGACACCTAAACCTAAACCTAGGTCCCCCAGCCGTCGCCTGCTGCTGTAATATGCTCATGTTTTTCTTCCAAATGTTGTTGTTTTCATTGACTGCTCGTGGGGACGGGTTCCCCGTGGGTTTTGAAAACCCGATGGGTTTAGGGGACGGGCAAAAATTTAACCCCGCGCGCGTTGATGGGGATGGGGACGGGTTTACGATTTTTTCGTGGGGATGGGTTTGGGAAAGCAAGACCCGGTGGGTTTCGTCCCCGTTGCCATCTTGACACCCAATGCAGCTTGACTAAAGAGTACCACCGGCAGCCTACCCGCATGACTCTGACCCCGGCAACCAACCCGAGAGAGCATCATTGTCAACCGACGACCACACCCAATGCACCTTGACTAAAGAGTACCACTGGCAGCCTACCCGCATGACTCTGATCCCGGCAACCCCCTGGTCTTGGGATGACCTCGCATACAAAGCAGACTACCATATATAAGAGGCCAAGAAGACATCAAGGTACATTATCGGCGACAAGAGGCACCTAGAGGAACCTTGGTACTGAAAAAAACTGATGAACCCCACCAAAAAAAGACGTTGAGGAGGTAGGACACAACACCGGTGAGGAAGTCGTATTGCTCGGGGAAGATGGACAGGGAGCAACACCTCCGAGGAGGAAAGCGACATCCTTAAACGTCGTCGTCGCTAGCAATGGCCAGGGCCTTGCGCAACTTTCGTTGTACCATTTCTCCCGAGGCACTGATGCGTGACCACCATGTTGAGGAAGAACAACCGCTCTTCGCCATGAGAAAGTCGTCGGTCCCTGTCAAGCCACCCGGCCAAAGCCGGCCCGGGCCCCAAAACGACGATGGAGCCACCAACAGATGAGCGAACGGTGGCTGCCCTGACCCCCTGGTCACGACCGCCCCTCTGGCTCAATGGCCCCACGCTACCAAGTACCGGACAGCAACCCCCCAGCACACAGTCGGCCGAGGCGGCCTCCGACACCCTTGCTGCGACAACCTCAGGAGGAA
>NC_041382.1:30836295-30837867 GCF_002162155.2 Triticum dicoccoides
CACCAGCCAGGCCGAAAGCCCTGCTCGACACAGATCTGGGCTACCATGACGCGCCACAAGGGTGAGGGAACGGGCAAGGCGCGAGCCCTTTGTGATAGCCTGGCTTATTAGGGATGATAGACTACTCATATCAATAAAGAATTCCTTCTTCTCCGAGAGACCATTCGGAAAGAACTCCAAAGTTAAGCGTGCTCAGCTTGAAGTAGTTTCAGGATGGGTGACCGACCGGGAAGTTGCTCCCGGGTGCGCACAAGTGAGGACAAAGTGCGCAGAAAAGACTAGTATTGATCTGGGGCCAGTTTAGATCCCGTCAGGAGTAACGACCACCGGCGGGTGTGTTCGGGGTGTTACACCCTTCAAGTCACATCCACCCCCTCAGCAGCGCACCAGCACCTCCCAGCACGATAGCTGACGGATCCGGTCTCCCCATCGTCGGGAGCCCCGGCGGACTCCATGCCCCATGAGTGGCTGACCCGCGCCGCCGCAACCTCCAACATGGCAGAATGAGAGGCCCCACCGCCTCCCGCGTCGCACACGTTTCGCCCAACGGACGCTCTCCGGTGGGGGCAAGAGGAGGAGAGTACCAGGGGAGGGGAGGGGAGGCTCGAGCGCTGGCGGTGGAGCTGGGGACGCACGCGCGGGGCGTGTCGCGAGAACGGGGGAGAAGGGAGAATGGCCTAGTCCATGGTGAAGCTCATTTTCCCCGGTGTTTCAGTTTTGCTAGGAATATTCCACCCAGGGCAACTCTTTCGTGTGAACATCTCCCCTTGCGGCCAAATAAGGCTTTTGATCTCTAGAATCTTTCTTTTTTTGGCAACTATTCTGATATCCATCATCGAAACGAAACTAATCGGGGGAAAAAAGCATGAGTGATCACCTTCTCCACCAGATCGAGGAAACAAACTGAAGAATATACAAAAAAATTGACCCAAACTTTATTTAACGGTCTGAGACTCGAGAATTACAAGAGATTATCTCTGACAGTCTAGATCAATAATGGAACCCCGTTTTCTTCTTTGAAGAAGAGGGCGAAGACATCCAGTAATCGGACAGATTGTATGCCCTTAATCTTTCAGCATAACTTGTGTATATATATTCTTTGTAAAAAAAAAAGAATCCAGGATCTTCTCCAAAGAAAGAACACGACGGAAAGAACACGATACGATGCTCAGCCCTGATCACGGCTTCCGGTTCCGGCCACCGCCGTGGTCGCATGCGCCGGCGTCGAGGGTGTGGTAGTTGGCGTACCGGCTGGGCGCGGACGGCGGCACGCGGGAGCCCCGCGGCATGCACCCGTTGGCTGCCCGGCCACTGAAGAGCGGCTGCCGGCCGTGCCGCCGTGCCCTGAACGGCACGGACGTTGCCGGTGGCCTCCTTACCGCCTCGGCGGCGGCAGTGGGCGTGAGCAGCAGCAGAAGAAGGATCATGGCCGCGAGGATAGACATGCGGTGCTGATCTACGTGTGTCAATGAGAGGCGATCGAAGCTATGGCTAGATGGATATTGGAGGGACAATGCTAAGATCTGTAGGGTTCTTAAAGGCTCGTGAGAGAGAAAGAGAGAGAGACAGAGA
>NC_041382.1:30838013-30845839 GCF_002162155.2 Triticum dicoccoides
AACAGCTCATGTGTAGCTAGCATAGCAAGAGATCTGGAGAGGGAGAGCGGACGTTTGCATCAATGAATCGTCTTTCTCGTACGTACGGTTGAATTGCTAGGCTGTCAGCCGTGAGGATGCTCGTGCAGTGGAGTTATGGCGGGTGGAAGAAGGAGCTTTTCTTTCTTTCTTTCGTTGCATGGCATGCATGCATGAGCCGACATGCATTCAGAGGTTGACATGCTTGCGACATTTAGTTTTTTTTTACAGTTTTGCTAAAGCACATCTAGATGTGCCATAAGTATTGCACATCTAAGTCATATGTCATTGATTTTACATTGAGATTTGTGTGAATATTTTCTTTCTTTTTTTTCTTTTTTTTATGCTTGATTCACTCACTTAGAATTAGAGCACATCTAGATGTGCCCTAGACACACCCTTTTTTTTAGGGAAACGTTTGTGGCCGGTGCGCCGGCCAAACGTTGGGCCGGTCGCACGCGGCACATACATAGATTGAACGCTCGCTGCTCCTCTCATCAGACGTGTCCCCTTCCCATGGGACCCGCGCACCGCCCCCCTTCCTTTCTTATCCATCCAAACACTTATCTATCATCTCCCTCCTCTGTTTCTCTCCCTTCCCAATCTCGCTTCTCCTCTCCGTCTCTCTTCCTCCCGCAGTAGTCATGGCCTTGCCCGCTCCACCGGCTGTGAGTTTGCTGTCGCAGAAACAACTCCGAGCCCGCTGCTGCGAGCACCTCCGACGCCACGAAATAAAACACGAGCTCACCGATGGGCATGGCCCTGTTTTGCAACTCCGGCGACCCTCCTCCCCCTCCCTCGCGCAGCAGCCATGGCGGTGGAAGATCTGCCCGATTTTTTGTGCTAACTGGTTGTAGCTTTCTGGATCATCGGTTGTAGCTTTTGCTAAACCGGTTGTATCTTTTTTGAAAATCATTCTGTTCAAGCTTTTTCTTCAAAAATATGTTTCTTTTGCATCTTTTTCATGAAACAACTGGTTCCAGCCTTTCGAAATACTGGTTGTAGCATTTTTGTTCAGGAATGCTACCACAGGAGTTCATCCTGCTGGACCAGCGATGCTTTTTGCTACGACGGTAGCCTTTTTTGCTGCCACCGGTGACTTTTTTTGCTACATACATGCACGGCGGTGCTGGTCGACGGCGGCGATGCCTTTTTGCTGCTGCAACCGTTTTGGAGTTTGCTGGAACCGGCGCCCAAATTTGCTACCATCGCCTTTTTGGGTTTCCTGGAAGGAATCGTCCAAAAGCTTCCACGAGATTTGGTTTTTGCTGGAACCCTCTCCAAAAAATGCTACCGCCGGCTTTTGTTTGGCTGCAAGCCATGCCGTCGTTTTCCATATGATGCTGGAACCGGCAATAGTGCGGTCGGCGTTCATGGTGCGACGAACTACAACCGAGGGTCTGCGATATTTTTTGTTACAACCATCCTCGGTAATTGCTACAACCGACGGCGGAATTTGCTACGACGACAAATGAAGGCTTTTGCGACCAGCAAGGCGTCTTCCTCCATGGGGACGGCGAGCCCAGGGTGGCCGGCGAGCGCGCGGAGGCAGAGGGCGGGGGCGGCGCTCTCCTTCTTTCTCCTTTTCTCCGTGTGAGAGGTTGATGATGGGTGCGGGAGTGGACGGGAGAGAGATCTAACGGCCGCGCGCGTATAGATCGGACGGATCTAGGCTGACCGGCCAAAAGATTCGGCCGGTGCGCCGGCGCAGAGTGTTGCCCTTTTTTTTAACATAATACAGATGCAAGCGCTCATATATACGCACATACACTCATTCCTATAAACGCATACGCGCATACTTTATTTTTATAAACACCTTCGAAAAACTGAATCGGTATATCATCTTGATAGGTTGGTTTGCGGCGATGGATCAGTTTGTTGACGTGTCGGATGGTTTCGTGTAAAGCAGCACGGCTGCACGCACGTACGCACGGGCGCCTTAAATTAGGCCATTAGCTGGAACATATAGACACCCATGATATGATGCGGATTACACGTCGATCGGAGAAGGACATGACGGAAAAAGTGTGAGATCTAGTTTGAACTGCCACATCACTATACAGCAAAAGAAAACCTTTTGCTAGCTCATTGATATCAGTGGTAGTACTAATGGCTAGCTACCTGCTCCTTCATTGGTTTGGGCTTGGTTGAAGTCACGAGCTCTTCCCTAACCGGGTGTACGTGTAACGCGCTCGCTACACTGGAGACTGGACCGAGCGAGATCGGTCGCCACCTCTGCACGAGCGCAAAGGGAGGGAAACAGGCAAAGTAGGGGACTAAAGTCAAAGCCCCATGCGAAGGACTCACGTGAAGAACCCTAGGACGTACCACCTACGTTTTACAGCCTGAATACTGCACCGGTTATTTATCTTGGTTTAAGAGCATCTACAACCGTACCTAGCAAAATTCACATCTGCGGACAGCAACCGGCTAACACGTGAACCAATCTATGGTTGGATGGTTAGAAGGACAGTGGTATCCCCAGCCCATCAGGGTTCAAATCAGATTTCTGGCTATGTGCATTCAGTGGGAGGAGACGTTCCCGTCGACTACGAGGCGCCTACGGTGACTTCGTAAATTCTCAAGATGATATGCCCGCTCAGTCTCTCAAAAGTACTCATAGGGGTAAAGTGTGCGTTTGTGCATTCGTAAGGGTGAGTTGGAATCACATACCGTAAACTTTACCAAATGGCCGGCTTGGTAAGCCACCAACACATACCGTAAACTTTACTCCTCGGATCCATACTAGATCATACCATATGCAAAAGCTACGTAAATACTATGCTACCTAGATAAACCTAGCTTACTCTTCGTCGGAGATGTAGACGACGTCCGTGCCGATAGTATCGGACGGACTCGCCTCTTGGTGGATGGTCGCCTTCCGCACCTTCGGCTCCTCCTCGTCGGACAACTCGATGAAGATCTCGTCAAGCTCTGCGTCCGCCTGGCAGAGGAAGCGGCAGTTGGCCTCCACCTCCGCCTTCGACTAGATGGAGTCGAGGATGGCCGGCTGCTCCGCCACCTCGAACTCTACTAGCGCGTTGGCCACGGCGAAGCCCGCAGCCGGAGGAGCCGGTTCCACCTCGCCTGCATCCTCTTCCTCCTCCTACGGGCTGAATCCAGCATCAGATATTTACCCTAGTTTAAGAGCATCTACAATTGGACCCTCAAAACGTCTGCGGATAGCATCTCCCGCAACTCCGGCTCCTCCTCGTCAGACAGCTCAACAAACATCTCGTCGAGCTCCCGCGTCCGCCTGGTGAAGGAAGCGTCGTTCGGCCTCCACTTTCCTCTCCGACTGGATGGAGGAAGCGGTGGACGACGTGCAAATTGGAAGGTGGTGGTGCGGAGGGAGAGAGTAAAAATGGGGACATGATAGGGTTCAGGTGCCGCCGCCCAGCTTAAATAGACGCACTAGGCTCCTCAGGGCACCATGCGACGACATGAATGCGTCCTCTCCGCCGTCATCGCTAATTGGAGGAGACAACCGCCGGGCTGAAGGGTTTTTGCGTGTTTCCATGTGGGACCCTGCAGTCAGTCCGACATAGTAGACACGCTCGGGCGTGCCTTGGCCTCCCATATCAGCCAAAGATTTGGTTGGATATGAGGGGTGCTGAACAAGCCGAGCATATAGGGCTGGTATGAGGAGCCAGTTCAGGTTGTTTTTTTACCGGACCGTTCGCGGGCCATACACGGGAAGCCCGTATGTAGATGCTCTAACAGTTGACTTGCTGCATGCTCCATTTGATATATTGCAAATCAACGTTGTCTTGTACATATGTCCGGCTTTTAGAATCTAAATAAAAGAAAGTTCATGAGAATATATGCATATGAATTTTAAGTTTCTAGCTTCAATAATTAAAATAGTTAATTGCATTTTTACCCTTAGGTTTGATGTTTGTGACAGATATTACCTCATTAGCGAAATTTCTCAATTTATGCCAAAAGACAAACCGAAGAAAAAAGAAAACCACCTATATTTCAACCTAGTCAGCGCCAAAATTGAGGGGAAAACAAAATGGGGTAAAACTTCAAACTAGGGGGTAAAATGTTCCATTTGAATTTAATTTGAGAGTTAAATTCCGGTTTTTACCCCCTATTTTGACATTTTTGACACTAATTACCCCATTTAGCAGGATTTCATCCATTTTACCCTATTTAGTAGAAATATTGCCATAATTTACCATGTTTAATTTTTTTGTGAGCATTCTAACCGGCAGGTCCAATTGTGTTGTGCCTATTTACCCTGTCTATTTTTTGGAGTTGATGGTATTCTCCTATTATTTATAAAATAGATCCTTCTCTATTATTTGCAACAGATCATGGAAATAAAATGCGAAAAATTTGTGTTATGACAACTATTTCTGCCTATTTGTTCCCTGGGTCATGATGTCAATTCGTCTCCTTATTCAAGGATCATGCTGTCAAATTATCTCTCTTTTGCCAAACAGATCGTATTTCTGCTTCACACTACTGTCAAAACTGATTAATATAGGCTATAGACTGCTCTGGATTCACATGTTCGAAACAGGATTGAATAATGCTTCCCATTTATAGATAGCTTCACTAGTTCACAACTACACAAACTACAGAATACACCAAACAGTGGCAGTGGCAATGACAGGCTACACAAGCAGCGGCACAAACACCTTGTCAGTCTTCACCTTTCTTAGCTCCTACACATTGCAGAAGGGTGACATGTATACACATGATCTTCAATAAGCATCTTAATTCTGTCCTAATGAAACGCCTCGCCGGCTAATGCATGAGTCGGGAAAATATCAGACTACACAAATTGCTATGATAGATATGGTCAAAATCTTGTGGAATGGGGTACGACTGAGAGGGATTGTTTGTTCACCAACCTCACTAATTTGTTGGACCGGCCATCGCCATAGCCCCGCCATCAACTGAGCACATCCTCATAGGGTCCCTGCTATGTCGCCAAAGTAGTAAGATGAACTGGTCACAGCCTGATGGGATCATGTACATGGACGCGCCTATGCCAACGTCGGCGAGCTTGACGGAGCCATCAGATTCCACTGGGTCATTTCTTGCTTGGATGCCGCGGCCATACAACCCTGCTCGAGGAGGTATGAAATTGCATGGCCGGCCGCTCAGCACTCTATCGCCGCCACCGCCGTCATCATCACCGCTGCCTGACAATCCCCAACCCAAGGTTCGAGCGAGCCTAGCATGTGTGTGGGTTGGAAACCTAGACGGGCGATGCAATCGATAGGGGACAGGCAACACAAGCAAGAACCGACTGGAGGCAAGCGTGGCCCACGGCCGACTCGGGCGTTGTGCGTTAGATGCGACGCGAGCGACCTCCATCGGGCTGGTCCTGTTCCCGGTCAAGGAGAAGCTGGGAGGACCGGTCCAGCAGGAAGAAAATAGGCAGGAAAAAATGGTCGATGTGGGATGCCAAGTGGACCTGACAATTGGGACATGTCGGTCAGAACGCTCACAAAATTTTAAAAAGGGTAAATTGTGGCAGAACTTTTGTTACACTAGGGGGTAAAATGTTCCATTTGAACTTAATTTGAAGTTCCGCCACGACGCCACTATGCTCTCGTCGCCCCAACACGGTTCGCCGACCTTCACCCACATGTGCCGTAGTCCCTTGACTCCCTTCCCCTCCCAGGCACCTCCCTCCTAACTGTCCTGTTAGCTCATCCAATCGATCAAAAGCAAGAGTTAGCGTCCCAAAGATCAAGAGCAAGAGTCTGACCCCAGAGGAAACCTCCTCTCGCGGATAAAGGTGATGAATTTCCGTGAGTTCACAGGGGACCCAGCTGTGGTTGGCTTCCTCGAGTTCTTCTACCAGAGCGCAAGGGCGCTGAAGACCGCGTCTGTTTTCCTGGCCAATCCAAGCTTCACACCGTTCTCAGTGGAGGAGGCGTATGCCAAAGTGAAACATAGCTCGAGAGTCAAGGCAAGTGAATCCAAGATGCTTGTCCGTGAGAGTACCGGCCCCGCAGGAGGTAACATTTGGAGCTTGAAAGACGGGGCAGATTTTTCTTTCCATGACCCCTTCTCTGGGAACCGTGGTCTGATTATTTTCTGATGCAAAATATGAAGGCTGGTATTAGGGTTTATTAGAGTTGAGCAGGGCATGGAAACTGTAGGTCAATACATGAGGTCTAGCACATGGCGACATTTTAAAGCCTGTAGGTGAATAAATGAGGTCTAGCACAGGGGCGACAATTTAGAGCTTTCAGCTTCCATGCCCTGCTCAACTCTAATAAACCCTAATACACTATATATCATCAAACAAGGGAGGAATAATAAATTGTTGGGTTTTCAAACAATTCAAATTTAGGAGCATTAATTTTGTTCATTTATTGGGAAATTATTGTACAAGTTTCTAAAATTCCTGGATTAAACTTTTTTAATGGAGTTCTCGCCGCGACATCATTGTCCTCGCACCCACGCCCGCCGACCTCCACCCATAGGCGTTGTCGTCCCTTCCCTTGCTGAGGGCACCTACCTCCTAACTGGCTTGTCAGCCCATCCAATCGATTGAGAGTAGGAACTAGCGCCCCAAATGTATCACCAGTTTTGGGATTCCGCTGGCGGAGTGGGATTTGTGATCGTCGATCGGGATTTGGAGTTTATAGGAGCTAGAGCGTTTCCGAACATGTCCTTATTAGTTTTTCTCCCCGTCGAGAAGAAAATTAATTTCTTTACGAGAACATTTGAAGCACATGATCCCAAATGGGCAAACCTCAATGTTATCTATACTTTCACCTTTTTAAGCACAGAGCTTAGGGCATCTCTAGGGAGCTCCTACTCGGCGTCTACAACGTTCCCTCTGTGGACCAATTCTACGCTCGGCCCAGGAACATATTCGCACCTAAAAAATTGACAGAATGGAGATTCGATCTCACGCGGCACTTGCCTGCAATTTCTTCGCTTAACCACTACAGCTACATAAAGGTGGTGAACGAAAGCAACACAAATTGTTTTCGAACTAATGCAACGCGCTATTTATTACTCAGCCATTTACTGTACCACTCAGATTTTTGAGTTATTTGAAAACAATTGGGAAATGTCTATTTTTGTAATGAAAAACAGTTCGTTCAATTATGGAAAAAGTTCATCAATTTGAAAAAAGTTCATCGAAAGTGAAAGTAGTTCATCGGATTTGAAAAACAATCATCGAATTAGAAAAAAGTAGTTCATCGAAAAGTAGTTCTGTGGTTTTGAAAAACAATCATCGAATTAGAAAGAAGTTCACCGATTTTTTTCAAAATTTCATCAATTTTTTAAAAAATCATTCAATTTGAAAAAGTTCATAGATTTTGGAAAAAGTTCATCGTATTTGAAAAAAGTCATCAGTTTTGAAAAAAAGTTCACTAACTAAAAACCGGCGCATTTAAGAAAAAAATAAAAGAAAAAAGAAACGAAGTAGAATAAAAGGAAAAAGGAAAAACAACAAAACGAACTGACAAATAAATAAAAGTGGAAAACGAACGAATAGAACACGAAGCAGGTTAGTGGCCTGGTGGTTGTCGCGCATCCTTTCTAACGATCTGGTCGCATGTTTCAATGCCAAGCTCAGCACATTTTTTTAGAAAAACAACGAAGATGAACAATTTTTTAGAACCAAAAGGTAGTTGGGGGGGCCAGCGCTGGGGCCTGGGCGCCCGTTCGCGAAAATGCATACTGACGGGCGCCTGCAGCGCTAAATAGGAAATAGGAAACGCCCATCTCTAGCCCATACTCCAAAAGTTAAACATGAAGGAAAATGAGAATTAAGACCTATCGGGCCCATCCATATATTCTTTAATTCGTAATATTTGGTT
>NC_041382.1:30846146-30852015 GCF_002162155.2 Triticum dicoccoides
CACCCAGCAGCCCATATTTGCTCCGGAAGAGGCAATTCTCCGGAAAAATGGGGAATGATGACCACGCCACCGCCATGGGCCGTCCGCCACCACGATGACTGCTGAATGAAGATGGTGCTCATACCTTTCTCCATTGCAAGAATGTTAGAGCATGTCCGGTAGGAACTTGCACATCTAACCACGACCATGGAAGTAGTGCAAGCTATTCTTATGAAGACGAAAAAAATGATTATTATGTTGTCGCTATGGTGGGAGAGCGTGGGATGCTTGCAACAAAGCAAATGCTGGCGCGGCGAGTCGATGAGATCCACTGAGAGCGTCTGTCACCGAATCAATAGCAGATAAATGATTGCAAACTGTTAAATGCAGCTAAGGAAAACAAGCACACACAGGTACTGGCACCTCCGAGCGAGGACATGTTGAAAATAATTATACGTGGGAAAAAAGAAACAATTTTGTTTCTCAGCAACTGCGGAAAAAAGAAACAAATAAGTAAGGGGACTGACTCGTGGGCTCGTGAGCAACCTGTGTCGGGCTTTGGCCCAACCAAGTAACAACATTCTCCAGGCCCAGTCCACCACACAAACTACTGCCGTCCCTCTATAAAAAGCACGGCGCACACTCCACACTCACTCCCCCGCTCGCCGAACCCGCAAACCCTCGCCGGCGCCGCCGTCCGGCCATGGCCGACCCGAGACCGTTCACCAACGTCGATCCCGCGACGGCGGCCGCAGTGCGGCGCAGCGGCTGTGACCCGGACGAGCTGGACATGTTCATGAAGCACCTGCTGACGTACATCTACACCCTCGTCCCCCGCCCGCCCTTCCCCGACAACGGCCGGCTCGCCGCCCACGCCGCCCCCTCCGACGGCGTCGACCGCATCAGCCGCCTCCCCGACGAGCTCCTGCGAAACATCGTCGCCCGCCTCCCCGCCAAGTACGGCGCGCGCACCGCCGTGCTCTCCTCCTGCTGGCGCGCGCTCTGGCGCTCCACGCCCCTCGTCCTCAGCGACGCGCACCTCCTCCCCGACGGCCACGGCTGGCCGCCCACACCCGCCACCTCGCCGTCCGTCATCGCCGCCGTCTCCCGCATCCTGGAAGCGCACCCGGGGCCCTTTCGCTGCGTGGACCTCGTCTGCAGCCACATGAGCCGCGCCCGGGTTGCGCGCTGGGTCCAGCTCCTCGCCGCCAAGGGCGTCCAAGACCTCGTCCTCGTCAACCGCCTGTGGCCGCAAGACTGCCCCTCCCCGCCGCACTCTTCAGCGTCACCACCCTCACCAGCCTCTACATCGGCCTCTGGAAGTTACCGAGCACGGACGTCCTGCGTGGTGCCTCGTTTCCCCACCTTGTCGAGCTCGGCATATGCAGCGTCGAAATGGAGCGCGACGCCGTCGAGTCCCTCGTCGCCAGGATCCCTAAGCTGGAGATCCTCAACATCGAGGGATGCCGCGTGGAGCTGCGCCTCCACCTCGTCAGCCAGAGCCTGCGCTGCGTGCAAATATACGGCTCTGCTAAGGAGGACATCGCCGTGGTAAAGGCTCCTTGCCTTGAGCGGCTCATCCTCTCGGGCAGAGTCGGTCGCGGTCCCTTCTCCAGCAGAGTCAGGATTGGAGATGCCCCCAAGCTGTACACTTTGGGATACTTAGAGCGAGGACAGGTCCTAGAGGTCGGAGAAACCGTCATCATGGTACATCTCCCATCTCCAGTATATCGGTTTGTTCAGTTGGCAAATATGTCCAGCCAATGACACAATTAATTGTGTGATGTTCTTCTTGAATTGGGAAAATTTCAGTATGGGATAAAGCCAAGCACAAGTACCATGCTCACAACCGTTAAAATTCTGAGCTTGAATGTGCGTTTCGGGGTTCGCGACGACGTCAAGATGGTGCCCACCTTCCTCAGATGCTTTCCCAAGGCGGAGAGACTGCATATTGTGGTATTTGTCACCAATTCACGTTCTGCTTACATTTCTATGGATGTCTTGCCTGTTATTTGCTTCTAGCCTGTCATTGTCATAGCTAAATTATATTGTCTTTTTGGTTTAATCCACCGTAATGTGAATGATTATAGTGATGCAAGCTAGTTTAAGTAATTTTGTCCATGCGTGAAGGTAAGGTGGAGAGAACACCAGCTGGATGGCTATTCATACTTGGCCAAGTTACATTTGACCAATTATAGGTCTTCTCCAAAATTTACGTACCTACACCGAAATACCCAGTTCGACTTATGAAGAGTTTCATGCTGGTTTGTTTATGTTGTGACATTTGGTAACAAAGTTTTCTTGCTGCACAATGATTATTATGCCGGTATCTTGATTTATAGTGTTTTGCTTCTGTAGGTATGTCCATATTTTTTTTCTAGTGCTGCATATGCTACTGTAACAGAGTAACAGACATGAGGCATGCAATGCTTATTTCTGACTTATGAAAGCTACACATAGTAAACTAGCACATCCATGTCGACATTTCTTGAGGCTGTTCCGGTATTGGTATGCCATAATAGCTGTATGGATGCTAGTAAGCTGGTTTGGTCATGTGACGGCTCCGATTTGACCGTACACTAATCATACACACAAACGTGTACGATCAAGATCAGGGACCCACGGAAAGATATCACAACACAACTCTACAAATAAAAAAAAGTCATACAAGCATCATATTACAAGCCAGGGGCCTCGAGGGCTCGAATACAAGAGCTCGATCATAGACGGGTCAGCGGAAGCAACAATATCTGAGTACAGGCATAAGTTAAACAAGTTTGCCTTAAGAAGGCTAGCACAAACTGGGATACAGATTGAAAGAGGCGCAGGCCTCCTGCCTGGGATCCTCCTAAACTACCCCTGGTCGTCGTCAGCGGGCAGCGCGTAGTAGTAGGCACCTCCGATGTAGTAGGGGTCGTCGTCGACGGTGGCGTCTGGATCCTGGGCTCCAACATCTGGTTGCGACAACCGGGTAGAAGGGATAGGGGGGAAAGAGGAAGAAAGCAACCGTGAGTACTCATCTAAAGTACTCGCAAGCAAGGAGCTACACTACATATGCATGGATAAATGTGTAAAGGGCCATATCGATGGACTGAACTGCAGAAAGCCAGAATAAGAGGGGGATATCTAATCCTGTCGAAGACTACGCTTCTGGCCACCTCCATCTTGCAGCATGTAGAAGAGAGTAGACTGAAGTCCTCCAAGTAGCATCGCATAGCATAACCCTAACCGATGATCCTCCCCTCGTCGCCCTGTGAGAGAGTGACCACCGGTTGTATCTGGCACTTGGAAGGGTGTGTTTTATTAAGTATCCAGTTCTAGTTGTCATAAGGTCAAGGTACAACTCCAAGTCGTCCAGTTACCGAAGATCACGACTATTCGAATAGATTAACTTCCCTGCAGGGGTGCACCACATTCCCCAACACGCTTGATCCCATTTGGCCGGACACACTTTCCTGGGTCAGGCCCGGCCGCGGAAGATTAACAAGTCGCAGCCCCACCTAGACACAACAGAGAGGTCAGCACGCCGGTCTAAACCTAAGCGCACAGGGGTCTGGGCCCATCGCCCTTAGCACACGTGCACGTTGCGTGGGCGGCCGGAAGCAGAACTAGCCCCCTTAATACAAGAGCAGGCTTACGTTCCAATCCGGTGCGCGCCGCTCAGTCGCTGACATCACGAAGTGCTTCGGCTGATACCACGACGTCGGCATACCCATAACTACTCCCGCGTAGATGGTTAGTGCGTATAGACCAAATGGCCAGACTCAGATCAAATACCAAGATCTCGTTAAGCGTGTTATTATGAAACAACCGCGGACGCCGACCAGGGCCAGGCCCACCTGTCTCCTAGGTGGTCTCAACCTGCCCTGTCGCTCCGCCACAAAGATCCACACAGAGGGCCGTCGGGACAAAGGTCCTTTCAGCCCCCAATCCGTGAATCACTCGCGGGTACTCTTCGAGCTGACCTGACTTTAGTCACCATCTATATAGTATGTATGTATATATCATATATACCCGTGATCACCTCCCGAGTGATCACGGCCCAATAGTATAGCAAGGCAGACTGACAAGAATGTAGGGCCGATGGTGATAAACTAGCATCCTATACTAAGCATTTAGGATTGCGGGTAAGGTATCAATGACTGTAGCAACAATGACAGGCTATGCATCAGAATAGGATTAACGGAAAGTAGTAACATGCTACACTACTCTAATGCAAGCAGTATAGAGGAGAATAGGCGATATCTGGTGATCAAGGGGGGGCTTGCCTGATTGCTCAGACAAGAATGAGGGGTCGTCAACATCGTAGTCGACCGGGGCATCAGCGGCGTCGGTCTCGTAGTCTACCGGAAAGAAGTAACGGAGGGGGAACACAATAAATAATAGAGCAATCAAATCATAACATGACAAACGTGGTGCTAGAGGTGATCTAACGCAGGGATAGGTGATACCGACGAAGGAGGGAAACATCCGGGAAAGTATTCCCAGTGTTTCGCGTTTTCGGACAGATGAACCGGAGGGGGAAAGTTGCGTGTTTGCTATGCTAGGGATGTGTAGCGGACGAACGGGCTGTGTATCCGGATTCGTCTCGTCGTTCTGAGCAACTTTCATGTACAAAGTTTTTCGATCCAAGCTACGGTTTACCTTATATTAATTTTAAAAGATTTAAATCATTTTTAGGATTTATTTAATTAATTTAATCAACTTTATCCAGAATAGTGTCTGCTGACGTCATCATGATGTCAGCATGACGTCAGCAGTTGACTTGGTCGACCTGACAGGTGTGTCCCGTTCGTCATACTCTGATTTAGTTAACTAACAGTTAATTAGGTTAATTAGTGATTAGGTTAATTTAATTATAATTAATTAACTTAACTAATTCCTTAATTAATTAATTAATTTAATGATTATTGTTTATTTAATTATTATTATTATTATTTTTATTTTTTTAATTCTTTTTTTATGAAAACATTCTGGGGGCTGGGCCCCACATGTCTGTGACCCAGGGAAGGCCTACCGGGCACCGCTTAGCGGGCGCGGGTGCAGGACGCGGCCCGAGCGGGCGTTCCCAGCAGGGCGCCGGAGCAGGGGGGCCGGTGGCCATGGGGAGGCCATGGCCGGACCAGGGCGCACTGGCCGTGGCCGGTGGAGAGGCGGCCGCAGTGAGGAGCGAGGGGCAAGGGGCAGCAGCTGGTGGACGGGGGCGTGCGCGCTCGGGCGGGAGGGCGTCGCGGCGGTGCGGCGAAGTGGGGCGCGGGCACACGCGCGAAGGAAGGGGGAGCACGGCCGGAGGCGGGGACTGAACCGGGCGACGGCGTCGAGCAGGCTAATGTGGGGCCGCAGTCGACGGCGTTGGCCGGCGAGCAGCAGCAGCAGCGTTGCGGTGCGTGGCTAGCAGCGCTGCTCGGGAGTTGTCGGAGCTCAGCGCGGGAGCAAAGGGGCCGCGGTGGAGGGCGCTATGCACGGCGGGGCGACGGGCGAGCCGGCGTGGTGGTTCTCGTCGGGGACCGAGGGGAGAGGGAGCTGGCGCGGTGAAAGGGGCGACGACGCGGGGCACGACGAGCGCGGCACCTTGATGAGCACAAGGCGCGGTCGCGAGAGGGCTACGGTGGCGCGGTGAGGAGGATAGAGAGGAGGGCGAGGCGTGAGCTCACTGGGCCGGTAGGGCAAGGGCAGCGGGGGCGGGGTGGATGACGAGGACGAGGCGGCGTAGAGGATGCAGGCCGACGGGGGAGTCTGGCGACGTGGCCTCCGGCGAGGTCTAGGCGGCGTCGGCCATCGAGCAAGGGCGAAGGGGATCGAGCTCCTCCCGATCCAGATCCAGAGCGAGGGGGGGGAGCGTCGTGGAGGAAGTGGGGAGTGGGCTAGGGTTTGACGGGTGGAGTGGGGG
>NC_041382.1:30852499-30916982 GCF_002162155.2 Triticum dicoccoides
TTGTTTACTGTTTTGTCTTATTATTTCTTTCTTTTCTTTATTTTTCTTTTCTACTTTATTCTCTTAATTGTTGTTTTAGAAAATATAAATACAACTCCTAAATTAATGTTATAATCTATTCTACTATCCCAATAAGTTTGACACCTAATTAAAATAGTTTGCATTATTATTAGTTTTAAAGGGCATTTAATTAATTGTCATAGCTGCGTTTTAATTACCTTAGAGCCTTTAAACAATTTTATAAAAGTGTGGTTTCTCCACTATAATTACCTATGAATTATTTGGCTCCACTCGAACATTTAGTTTTTATATTAGAAAACTTTTATTGTTTGCCTTTATTGTAAATTTGAAATTTGAACTGGTTTCGAACTAACTTGAAATTAGCAACTATAAACGAGGTGACGTGGCATCATTAGCAGAGGATCACTGTAGCTTAATTACCCGGGCGTCACAGGTCATATGAGGATCTTAGGAACTTATCCTGACTGATTTATTACAGAAAGAGGCTGTTGTAGCTCACATCTGAAAGTTCATATTAAAGAACATATCTGGCAAATTGTTGTTAAGACTAAAGTCCTCCATTCTGGACTGAAGTTTGCAGCATCGCATATATCTTAATTTACTGTCGATGGATTATGCTCAGCACATCTTTGTTTAGAGCATACATCATTCTTTTTTTCCCTCTGCAGTCTGCACTACTAGGCTATTTAGTAGTTAGTGCATTCTGGTACTTCACCCATCTTTTCTCCTACAAATCGGATCCAGCATTTTATTATGGACAAGTATATACTTACAATATTTAGATTTTGAATCTTAGCTGCAAATGCCCCATTTGCTCACAAAAAAGGGACTTTCATAATACAATTTTCTTTTCTAACCTTTTCTTTCCAGATAGCTAATGGAAACTAGGGATCTATTTCCCTCAACTTGTTCTTGCGTTGGTTAATTTCTTAACAATTTCCTCTACACGTTAATTGAAAATTGTGTTCCATCTTTCAGTAGATTTTGTTGCTTGCAGTGTTTTCACTTATTTGCATATATCTGTCAAATAAATTATCATTAGAGTTCTTTATGGTCTCTCTATTTTCTTCTACTATGAAATGTGAGCCATGTATTGTGTTATGCATGCTTGGCTGAGTAATTTGCCAGTGAATAACAGAATAAGATGATGACAACGGCGTTAATATGACTAGGCATACCTGACCAATTATCATATACATTCTTATTCTTGACCAATATAGCTAAAAATAAGTCAGACATTACAATTTATTCTCACCGATCAGGTCATCCTACGCACGCTGACTAGAATATGCAATTATAATGATTGGGATTGCATGTTCATCTGTTTATGTTACGACATTTTGTCTTGTCACAGCATACAATGCCATTTTCTTTGATTTCTATTGTTTTTCCTCTTGATTTTCTCTAGTTTGTCCCATTGTGTTCATTACTAGTTAGCAGTATTTGTGCTGTGGAATCGTGGATGCTGCAAGTTGCATGCAATGCTTATTTCGAAGTTCAAACTGATCAAACTTACACATAGTATACTGGCACATTTGCTGCCTACGATGTATTTGGTATTACGACTCGTACCAAATTGTGTTCCTACTAGCTAGCAGTATTTGTGCTGCGGAAAGTGGATGATACAAGTGGGTGCAATGCTTATTTCAAGCCGATCAAACTTCACATAATAATCTAGCACATTTGGTTCCTACAGGTTCTTGGAAGCCTGGTACGGTATACCACTCACCTTGTTAAGACCTCCACGGTTGACTGAAATTTTCTGTCTCACTTTCTAATTTGTTATAGTTATATCTACATAATACCAGCACATTTGTTTCTCAGTTCCAGTAGCCTACTTGGTGCTTTGTGCTAGTTTAACGCATAGAAATATTACTTTGTCATTTCTCCGACAACATATAAATAATCTGAGGCTTCCTGCATTCACCTTCCTCAGATGCTCTCCCAACTGCTGACCGATCGAATCTATTTTCACAGAGTAAAAGATGCGATCAACCTGCTGCTGGTAACCACCTCACCCGCAGCTTCTGGGAGGAGTCTGGCCCCATCGAAAACGTCGCCTCGCGCATCCACACGATGAGCCTCCGCGAATTCATAGGGGACCCGGGCGAGGTTGGCTTCCTGGAGTTTTTCCGGACCGCGCGCACGCTGAGGGCCGCGTTCGTCATAATGGCCAATCCACGCTTCACGCCGTTCTCGAAGGAGGAGGCGGTAGGCAAGGTGAGGCACAGCTTCCGAAGGATGGTGTCCCAATCCAGCTACCAGTTTATGCTTGTGAACAAGGGGCCTGCGGGGGGGTTATCCCTGGAACTTCAAAACCGGGGCAGATTTCTCTTTCCACGACCCGTTTTCGGAAGCCGAGGTCAGCCAACCTTAAGCCTCTGGGGAGAAGTGGACTGTTGCCACTTGCGGCCTTATTTTGGTTTGTCGAATTTGCGGCTTGGTGTCTGGTGCTATCAACCGATATTTAGCTTACCCTATAACCTGTGGTGGTGGTCAGTTGGGTTCTGTTTCCCTCTCTACCTATGTATGGTCCTTGATGCAAACTATGCAAATTTGCCCTGCCTTATCAGTTTCCATGTCTATCTATCTAGTATGCTCCTTGGAACTTTTTATTAGTGGCAATATGTTCCATTCTTTGCGGTTGTTGGGTGTTTTTTTAGATCAGCGGGAAGCCGAAATCGGCTCCCCCGTTCAATTACTCAAACGAAACACTTTACATGTTTCAGGTTCTTTAGTTTCAAGCATGAAAGGAGTAAACAAACTACACTAGTTCCAAAGGCAGTAGAGGACCATCAGGAGGTCATGCCGCTGACTTCAGCTCCATCTTTCTTTTTTGCGAGAAAACTTCCAATCTATTCATTATCAACCATGGCACAACAAATACCAGAAATAATAGAAATTACATGTAGGTTCGTAGACCACCTAGCGATGACTACAAGCACTAGAGCGAGCCGAAGGTGCGCTGCCGTCATCACCCCTTCCTCGCCGGAGCCGGGCAAAACTTGTCGTAGTAGAGTAGTAGACAGTCGGGGAAGTTGTCGTGCTAAGCCCCATAGGACTAGCCTACCAAAACAGCAACCGTCCCGGATGAAGAAAAGCGTAGATTGAAAGGATCCAACCTGAAGACACACTAACATAGGCGAACGAATACCGGATCTGAGTGGATCCACCAAAGACAACCACCGCCGAATCCCGCGAGGTCTGCTAGAGACACGCCTCCACATGCCGTCCGATGATGCTAGACGCATCACAGTTACAAAGGGCTAGGCAAGGAGAATCTTATTCCATTTTTGGGGAGTCGTCACCTTCTCGTCTTCCTGAGTAGGACACAAATCCTAGCAAAACTCAAAGAAACGTAAAAAAACAGAGCTCTCCCACCGGTGAAGGGTCGGGATCCACCACACACCATGGCCCTAAGACCACATGAGATGAAGCAGATCGGCGGCGCTGCTGGCGGGAGGCAGAAACCCTAGCCGCCATGTTCCCTTGAAGGAGAGGCGAAGGGGTAAGCCCCCCCCCCCCCTCACATATGGTGTGTCAATTGACAAATTTTTTTGGCGGGCCCCTGATACCGAGCAGTCTTTGGGTCTTGAATAATCACTCATAGGGGCCACATATTATAGGTTTTTCTTTCCATAGTTTTACTTCAACTCTAATGAACCCTAATAAACTATGGAAGAGGATTTGTGACTCTCTGGTGTCACACACCCCTATATAAACTAGTCAATTGTACATGCTTTGCATGTCAATACTTTATCATGAGCACAAAGAGAATGAACTCAAGGAGACATGGCCCGCCCAACATTTTGATTGTGATAACATCCCAAAAGGAGTGACCATTATGTAAACAAATTAGGCACTAATTGTTTAGGTAAACCAGGAAGTAAAATAATTCTAGTATGCAAGGGGATGTTAAATATGTGTCTTCTCGATCATTTTCTCTAAACAATTCTTTTCATTTTTCCTAGCTATATTGGTGCTATTTATTCCATGTTTTATTCTTATAGGAAATCTACAACATGTCAAATTGACCCCTCGTGTCATGTACATATCACGTGGATGACACAAGCTTGACACATGTGACACTATGTAGAATATAAATATAATTATGAAATTATCTTAAATATTTAAATAATTATATCTATGTTAATTTTGACTGCAAATGTGAAAGTGATGATCAAGCATATAGTGAGGTTATAAATTTATGCTCAAGTCATTTTACATATTAGACATTCATTCATTGGTCAATATATTTGGGTTTTTTTAGCACAGAAAACAGCTATTTACAATACATGCATGCGTTGTCCATAATTTTTAACATAATGAAATGTACATATGTATCACATGGTGCATGTGGTAAGCCACCTTAAAAAAAATCGAAAATATATATAGGGTGCACATATTTCTTTAGGCACAGCGTGAAATACATATGGATACATACACATGTAAAAAACACAATGAGAGGTGCGCCCAGCAGAACGTTTTCCTTGTTTACGAAAAAAAAGGTTGACTTTTGTATACAGCCTTGTGCCTTTCCTTTTGTACTTTCAACGAAGCACAAGGGGCCTTTTTTCTCTTTCACTCGGTCTCTCCCATGGCTTGTACAGATTCTTGGGGAGATTACTGGAAGCAAGGGAGAGAGCAAGACACGTGAGTCCTCCACCTGATTGAAGATGGATCCCATGCTCACTTTGGGTTCACTTATATTAAAAATTACTACCACAGGTAGTGGCGTGCGACATGCTTCTGCCTACTGTGCATGCAGGAGCCTGGCAAGTGTACGGCCGAATGCGAATCCCAGGCATTTCAGCCGTCGGATTTTTAAATCCAACGGTACATGTGACACGAAGACGTTTTGGACTTGCAGTGAAGCAACGTGAGCCATCCGATTGGAAAAATCCAACGGTTAATAGTGAGAGTTATTCGTACACTATAGAATAGTATAGATATAGTACTAAAAACATATTAGGAAATTTGAAAAATAAAATAAAATTTGGGAAATGAAACCTGGGTGCCCCGTTGTACCCCATGTTCAGTTTCGTAGGGAATGGGTGCCCGTGGTAATGTAAGTAAAAAAATACAAAATCGTATGTGTAAAAAGAAACTAGATATAACATATGTCAAACCGTAATTCCTACGCCACGGATTACACGGGCAGCCATTACTCACAAAAATGCACACGGGTATACAATGGGCACCCAGGTTTCATACCCTAAAATTTCAGAAAAATTTCCTGATATTTATAAAAATACTATTTTTATATAGGGGTGTGTAGCACCCGGATGCTCCAATGAGTTTCCCAATAAAATATACATTATAAAATAACGGAGTACGTGTGACTGTCATGTTTGTGGGCCATGCGTGTACGTGTACTGTAAGTGTTTGATGAGTTATGTGAGCCAAATATAATTTGATCGGAATTAAGTTTTGGATGTTGGGTTAGATTTTTTGTTATTTTTTTGAGAATCAGGATGATAGGTTAGATGGACAAAAATTTAATTCCAAAAGCTGAAGAATTAAAGGGTTATATACGAAATTAAATTACGGGGGATGGGCTGAAGATGGCCTTATAATAAGAAGGATCCGTTGCTCATGGGCCCTTTAGCAACCCCGCTTTGAAATTTGGCCCACCACACATGCATGTCCCCTGTGCGGCGGAAAAACCTATTGGACGCATACTGCGTCAAACTGTCGACGAATCGCACAGATGCGACTAACGAGCGATTTTGGGCCAGCCCATATGTAGCGTCCGTAGAAGTTCCGGTTTTGCGAACCTTCTAGAGCGTTCCCAGCCGGTTCTTACTAGTTTTGGGAACCATCTAGAAGGTTCCTGAACCAGTTTCTTATTTTGCCTTTTTTTTCTTTTTTTTACTCTTTCTGTTTTTTTCTTCTTCCTTTTTCTGGTTCTTTTTCTTTTCTTTTTCGTTACTTTTTTGTTTCCTTTTTGTTTTCCTTTTCAGGTTAATTTCTCTTTTGAACACATTTTCTTTCTTCGGTTTTTTATTTTCATATCTGTTCTTATCTTTTTTTTGAAATACTAAAAAAACTCGTGTTTATAGAAAATGTTTAGTTTGCAAAAAAATGTTCTCAAAATTCAAAAATTGTTCTTGTCACCAGATTTCATCTTTTTGTTCACGTATTCAAAGAGAATTCAATCCACGGAATTTGTTCGGGATTTTTCAAAATTGTTCTCCATTTCAAAATTTGTTCTCAAGATTCAAAAAATGTTCATGCTTTCAAAAAATGTTCGCGCTTCCAAATATGTTCTTCGTTTCAAAAAATTTCTCGACATTCAAAAAATGTTCATGCTTTTAAAAACAGTTCTTTCAAAAAATGTTTTGTAAATTCAAAATTTTTTTGTTTTCAAATTTTTGTGTGCCTTTTTGAAAAGAATCTTACGTACAAAAATTTACTAAAAATTTGCGTTTTAGACATCTTAAATAATTACTCAATGTTTGTGTGTTTGAAAAAATGTTTGCGTTTCAAAAATTGTTCAAAGTTTCAAATATTATTTGTGTTTTACAAAAAAGTTTGTGTTTTAGAAAAATGTTCGAAGCTATAGAAAAATGCCTTCATTTTTATTTTTTTTGTTCACGTATACTGAAAAAAGCATTTTACAAAATTGTTTGAATTATTCAAAATTGTCTTCCGTTTCAAAATTTTGTTCTGAATTTCAAGAATTGTTCTTGTTTTCAATTTTTGTTCACCAATTAAAAAACATCACATTTTCAGAAAATGTTTTGGATATCAAAATTTGTTCATAAATTCATGAAATGCTCCTATTTTTAACTTTTGTTCGTAAATTCAAAAATGTTCGCAGAATTCAAAAAATGTTCACATTTGTTAACTTTTGGTCACCAATTCAAAAAGATGAGAATTTTAAAAAAATGTTCCCGCTTTCCAAATTTGTTCAAATCATCAAAATGGTCATGTTTTTCAAAATTTGACCCCAAATTCCAAAAATGTTGTGGGGAATTGAAAAAACTGTTCACGTCTTGAAAATTTGTTCGTAAATTTGAAAAATCTTCGCGCTTTCAGTTTTTGTTCCTCCTTCTCAGAAAATGTTTTGCATTTTCATGATTTTTTTCTTGATTTTGGGAAAAAATGTCATTTTCATATTGTTCCTTTATTTTATTTTATTTTAGATTCCCAAATTTTTTTCAAGTTTTAACTTTTTCTCTCTCTATGAAATATGAAAATGTTTGCAGCTTATGGTCGTACAAGGTGGACAGCCATTTTATGTACGAAATCCCAGGAACTATGGTGGCTATTAGCATGGGCAGAGACAGGCCCCAGGCAGCCGAGGCGGCTGCCTGGGGGGTGAGGCCCATCTCGCTCGTACACTGTAGCAAATATACTGTAGAACAACGAAGGCTGCCTGGGGCGTGAGGCCCATCTCGTTTGTTGCCTGGCTCATCTGCCTGCGGCCTGCCTGTGCATCTACTTTGAGTCTGGACGAACACGAACCAGCCAGCCACCCGCAGCCCGTTCCCGTGACTTGGACGAACCCTAGGCGCCGCCCGCCGCCTACCCTGCCGGCCAGCTCCGTCCCCTTCGACCCCCTTCTGCGGCATCAGGTTGCGCCGCTGCGGTGCTGCGGGCTGCTGCCCTGTCCGACGAGGCGGTGACCTCGGCGAGGCGCCAGGCTACCCGGCGTCCGGCGAGCCGCAGCACATAGCAGACAGCAGAGCAAGAGGCCAAGAGCAAAGGTATCCCTTCCTTGCTTCCTAGTTTTCTTCGAGTTCGATGTACAGCTCTGTTCGGTGGAGGCGTGGAGCTCTATTCTGAACTTCTGAATTCTGATGTATAGCTTTTAGGACAGAGACAGTGCAGCATTGAGCTCTGTTCGTTGGAGGCGTGGAGCTCTATTCTAATCTTGTAAGCATGGCCCCCTCACTTAGGATTCACTAGGTAGAGTTCCTATACTCTGTAATTGCTAGATGCCACCATTGTTTGCTTGATGCCACTTTTTGTTAGATGTGGAAACCTATGTAGACAGATAGTAATTTTGTTTCTATAAATGTTACAGGAAGGCAAGATGAGTAAAAGAAACAAGACATTGAATTCATTTTTTCAAGTTCGAACCACGGAAACTGTAGAAACGGGTCCTTCAACTCGAACAACTGATAATGCCCCTGGTGTTATGACTCAACTTAAACCTGGTGATATTGAATCAGACCCTGGTAAGAGAATACCAATTGAGGATTTGGATGCGGACATTAGAGATCTTGCTAGAAGGGAGTACATTAGTATGGGTCCATGTTAACCAACTGATCATACATATGAGCAGATAAATGGTAGAAGATTTCATGATTACTGGTATAATGATCATCGCGGCTTATAGCATTGAAAAAAGCAGCCTTTTGCTTTTATTGTTTTCTATTTAAGCAACCAAGAGTTGCAAACTATGGTGTTGAGGCGTTCACGAAAAATGGATTTACATCTTGGAAGGATGGACCTAAAGTTTTTAATCAGCATGTTGGCAAGCATGATAGTGCTCATAATAAATCTAGACAACATTATGATGATTTCAAAAATCAAAGACAAAATTTGCCACATGTGTTTGATAGGGGTTCTAAGAAGAGAGAAGAAGAATACAAAGCTCGTCTCTTCATTATATTGGGTATTGTCAATTTTTTGACACTACAAGCTCTTGCTTTTCATGGTCATGATGAGTCTGCTAGCTCAATGAATAAGGGTAACTTCAAAGAGTTGTTGGACTTGTTCATAAAGAAAGATCCAAAGGTGGAAAAATTGTTTGGTGATGCAGGAGGGAACCATCTACTGACTTCACATGAGATACAATTGGATTTATGCAAGGCTTGTGCACAAGAGACCACCAAAGTCATTATAGAGGAGATTGGAGATAGGAAATTTGCTTTACTTGTTGATGAGTCCAGAGATGCATCTATGAAAGAGCAAATGGCTATGTGTTTGAGGTTAGTACCTTTCCTCGTATTGTATGTGTTTGTTGTTGTAGACTTGTAGGTGGATTTTGTTGAAGTTTTATATTAATCATGCTCCTTTGTCTTATGTAGGTATCTCGGCAAACGAGGGGAGGTGATTGAGAGATTCATGGCAGTTGAGCATGTTCCTGACACAAGATCAACTTCACTGAAGGTAGCTTTGGATGGTATGTTTGCTACTCTTGGCTTATCTATGTCTAATTTGAGAGGACATGGTTATGATGGGGCTTCAAACATGAGAGGGGAATTCCGTGGGTTGCAAAGATTGATCTTGGAGGAAAATCCTTATGCTCATTATATACATTGTTTTGCCCATCAGTTACAATTAGTGGTTGTTGCTGTTGCCAAGTGTTGTTCATCAGTAAGGGATTTTTTTGAATACACAAGCATGGTGGTTAACATTGTTAATGCTTCTTGTAAAAGACATGATCAATTGGCCCAAGAGCAACATGATGAAATAGTGCGTCAAATAGAGGCTAGGGAACTTCTTGTGGGAAAAGGAAAAAACCAATTAACTAACCTTGCTAGACCCGGTGATACACGGTGGGGATCACATCATAAAACCTTGTGTCGTCTTGTTCAGATGTGGAAACCAGTTCTAAAGGTATTAGAAAATCTACACAATGATGCAGATAATGTTGCACAAAGAACCACAGCCGCAGGATTGATAAAGCAAATGGAATCCTTTGAATTTGTTCTCATATTGCATCTTATGATTACATTATTGGGCAAGACTAACAATCTGTCACAATGCTTGCAACTGAAAAATCAGAATATTGTACGTGCTGTTGGATTGATTAAAACCACATTGGATGATATTCAAAATATAAGGCAGAATGGTTGGGGTGAGCTCTTTAAAGAGGTAACAAACTTTTGTGTCAAGTACAACATTGTAGTGCCAAATATGGAAGATACTAGAACTGCTAATGGGCGTTCAAGGACTTGGGGTGGGCAGTTGGTAACTTACAACCATCATTTCAGAAATGAAATATTCAATGTGTTGCATGATCAACTTATTGTGGAGTTAAACAACCGCTTTGCTGAAAGGTCTACTCAATTGTTGAGATGCATTGCTTGTCTTGATCCCAATAATTCATTTGCCAATTATAATGAAGACAAGCTAGTAGACCTTGCTAATATGTATGCTGCTGACTTCTCTACATATGAAGTTACTTTTGTCCTTAGAAACCAACTAGACTCATTCATTCAGGAAGCAAGAGTTGATACACATTTTATGAATTGCAATGACCTTGGTCATCTTGCCATAAATATGGTTACAAGTAATATGCACACAACTTTTCCCTTGGTTTACTGTCTTGTTGAGTTAGCATTGATTTTACCTGTTGCAACCGCAACAGTGGAAAGGGCATTTTCAGCAATGAGCATTATCAAGACTGGATTGAGGAAAAAAATGGGTGATGATTGGATGAATCATAGAATGGTATGTTACATTGAGCGGGATGTATTTGTGAGTATTGAAGAATCAAAGATCATTGAGCGATTTCAAGGTTATCGCAGTCGCAAATGCCTTTTGCCTTGTCCTGGACGTAAGTTTTCAAATTTTGCATCTATTATGAACTATTTTTGCTTCCTTTATTATGCATTGATTTGCATTTCAAAATTTATCATTCAAGGTTTAGCTTCTTCGACTATTGAAGATGTTGTTATGGGAGGGTCAGATCAACCAATCCTTTGATTTGGTATTAATCTTTTGGATCATCTATATATGCTACATATTGTCTTTTGATTTATCTTGCTTTATTAGTTGACCCATCATGGAACAAATGCTGCCATGGAATATTATGTTTGGTGTATTATTAGTTATGCAACATAAATTGACTTTTGTATGCGTTGAAACTGGAGTTTTTTTTGGGTAGCTTTTAGCCCTTAGTTTCTCGCCTGGGGTGTCAGCCAATCCTGGCTCCGCCACTGGCTATTAGCATTGCTCACTTGCAATTTGTTTCTTTAATTCTGGCGCTAATAGCAGGTGTACGAAATCCCAGGAATTATTGTTCGATCCCTGCCGCTGTTCTATGTTTCTTTAAGTCTGGTGCTTCAACCTTGAAATGAGAAGTTGACTGTGGCAGTGGCTAGCACAGCGCGGCATTGACCAGGAGGTTCCACGGTCGATCCACAGCTCGATCACGCTCTCTTTTTTTGCGTTTTTTCATATGACGATCGTGCCAATGGAAGTGGGCCGGTCCAGGCTAGCGGCCCCCTATGCGAAACGTGCGGCGCCCTGTGCGAAACGTCGGCACTTTGCTGCAACGAGCGGCAAATAGGAAGTCCCCTGTGCGGCTGCGAGGACTCATGAAGACATGTGCTCCTTTCATGTACCATGTCACGTTGTATTTGGGCTTTCTCAGACGATCAACTTGTGGCGCAGATGACTTCCAATGAAGAAACAAACGCCAAGCACTGGATGTTCGAGATGCATGCTACACTAAGCCATGACCTGTTCACAAGAATGGTGGCAACATTATAGTCAGTTTGGTATGTTCGACGGAAAGCAATCCATGAGGCAATATTTCAGAGCCCGGTACAAACCATCGCCTTTGTGGACTCCTACTTACATGAGCTGCAACATCTACAAAAGCCGACTGTGCGGTCTTCTGGAATCGGCCGATCTCCCCGACCCACAGAGGAAAGATGGCTCGCGCCGCCCCAAGACTGTATGAAGATGAATGTTGATGGTGGGGTCGCTCGCCATAGAAGAGGAGGAGCAGTTTCGGCAATATGTAGAGACAGTAAAGGAATTTACCTTGGGTCCTCAGCGATGGTGTATCCCGTTGTGACCGACCCAGTGATGCTCGAGACATTCGCCTGCAGGGAAGCTCTATCACTTGCAGAGGATCTTAATCTGCATAAGATCACGGTGGCGTGTGACAATCAGGGAGTGATTGACGACATCAACAAGGGGACGGGAGGACCCCATGCTGCTATAGTACATGAAATAATAGGGCGTAAGAGTGGTTTTCAGTTTTGTAATTTCATTCATGAGCGTAGAAACTATAACTTTGAGGTTTATAAGCTCGCCAAGTTCTCTTGTAACCTGCAATTAGGTAGACATGTGTGGTTGGGAACTCCTCATGACCCAACAGTTGTACCAATGAACATTGCGTTGGAATAAAAAACTTGGCGAGTTCTTCTCAAAAAAAAAAACCACCACCACTACACAGTACACACTCCACACGCACTACGCTGAGAATCCCAAATCCACAAACCCTCGCCAGCTCATCCACTGGCGCCGCCGTAGGCCATGGCCGAGCAGGAGCAGGTCACGACGGCGGCCGACGCACGGTGCTACGGCGCCGACCTGCACGTGATGGAGGAGACCGCGGAGTTCATGTTGTCGTACATCTACCAAAGCCTCCCCGAGTACCCTCTCTACAACGGCGCACGGCTCACCTCCCTCCCCGCCGCCCGCCGCGCCGACCGCATCAGCCGCCTCCCCCGTGACCTCCTGCGCAACATCCTCGCCCGCCTCCCCGTCAAGGACGCCGCGCGCACCGCCGCGCTCTCCTCTCGCTGGCGCGTGCTCTGGCGCTCCACGCCCCTCGTCCTCGTCGACATCCACCTTCTCCCCAAAGCCCAGGACTTTATCCCCACGCCGGCCAACACGCCGGCCGTCACCGCCGCCGTCTCCCGCATCCTCGAAACGCACCCCGGCTCCTTCAGCTGCGTCCACCTTGTTAGAGTAGTCCTTATGGTATACGACTTCTAGTCCAAGCCAGTTTTGTACCCCTACCCCAAGTCGGTTTGTACCCTCTTATATACTCTTGTATGCCGCACCAAATCAATCAATAAGCAACAGTTTTCTTCAGCTTTCATGGTATCAGTTACTGGTCCCAAGGTCTAGGGTATGGCTCCGCCTACGCCGCCGCCCGGCTACTTCGAGCGCCGGGCCGCGCTCATCGCCAAGGCAGCCAACGCCGCGGCCGCTTCTCTCTCGGCCCTCACCATAGCTCCACAAAACTACCCTACACCCATCCTCGCCGCACCAATATCTCTTGCCGACACAATCTCCGATGTCAGCCCCTACATCCCCATAGTTCTTGATCTCGCCACCCACAACTACTACCATTGGAGACATCTCTTCGATCTCCACCTTGGCCGCTGCAACCTGCGCTCGCATGTCGCCGCCAACTGTCTTCCCCGCCCCGACGATCTGCAATGGTTGAAAGACGATCTCGCGATCGTCCAGTGGTTCTACACCCGCATCACCACCGAAATCTTCAACATGCTCGATCACGACGGCGCCACCGCTGCCAACATCTGGCACTCCCTCCGTCAGCTCTTCCAAAGCAACACCGATGCTCGAAAAAACGCTCTCCACACCGAGCTTCGCAAATGGTGCAAGGAGACGCCCTGGTGAACCTGTTCTGCCAGCGCGTTAAGACCATTGGCGATGAGCTCCGAGAACTCGGCGATACAGTCAGCGACTCACAGCTAATCAACATCGTCATTGTCGGCCTCAGCGAATACTTTGACAAGCAAGCCTCGTTCATACCGATGATACAGCCTCCTCCTACATTCGCTGAAGTTCGTTCCCTACTACAACTCGTGGCGGAAACACAATCTCGCAAGGACTCTCGCCCCAAAGTCTTTCATGCTGCGGCTCGTCCTCCTCTGTCGTCTACACCAGCGTCGCCTTCCATGCCGGCTCCTGCCGCCGGGCCGTCCACATCGTCATATGCTCAACCCCCCCAGGATGGCGCCCTAGTCCGAACTACCATGGCAAAAACCCTATCTGCAGGCCGCCGTCGACTTGTTCGGTTCCACCTACAACATCACTAGCACCGACTCCTGCACCACCCACCAGTGCTCCATCTGCGATTGCATGGCGGCCTCCTCATGATCCTTGGACGGGGCTCATTCAGGCATGGCCCATGCCTTGGTCCGCTCCGTCCACCCTTGGTGCTCCGCCGGCATACTCAGGTGCCTGGCAACCCGGCCTTCAGCCGCCTACTGGTGCTCCCAGGGTTCTCAACCCTCGACAGCCGGCCAATGCCTATCACACCGCCCCGACATATGCTCCTTATGGCCATTGCACCACCGACAGCGGCGCCTACTACACACCTCAACCGGCCCTGCTCCCGACGCCACCCTCACCATAGTCGGCCAATGCCTCTCACGCTGTCCCGACGGATGCTCCTTATGGTCACTACTCCACTGACGGCGGCGCCTACTACACTCACCAGCCGGCCCTACTGCCTTCACCATCATATCCGCCGGCACTACTCCCGACGCCACCCTCACCTGCGACGCCGAGCTGGGATCAAGCTGCTTTTCTCCAGGCCATGAATAACTTTGCTACACAAGGAAACTCAGGTACGGATTGGATCTTTGGTTCAGGGGCCTCTAGTCATATGTCTGCATCTAGTAATTGGTTATCATCTTGCACTAAATCTCCTTTCCCTTCCATTACCCTTGGAGATGGATCATCTATTCCTATATATTGTGTTGGTCAGGCTCAACTTCCCTCTTCCACTAAACCTCTTCTACTTCGCGATGTTCTAGTTGCACCCGCCCTCATTAAAAATCTTATTTCTGTTCGCCAATTTACTTGCGACAATCTAGTTTCGGCTGAATTTGACCCTTTTGGTTTATCTGTGAAGGATTACCTGACCAAGGCCGAGATCGCTCGCTTCAATAGCTCCGGTGATCTTTATTCTCTTAATGTATTTCCTGCCGCCATCCCTCCAACATCCATGCTAGCCTCCATCGATCTCTGGCATCGTCGCTTGGGCCATCCCAACCCTGCCGTCTTAGCTTCTATGCTTAGTGAATTTACTATACCATGTAACAGGGACTCTCATAATTCTGTGTTTTGTGAGTCATGTCAATTAGGCAAACATGTGCGCCTTCCCTTTAGTTCCTCTAGCTCTTGTACCACTTATCCCTTTGAATTAATACATTGTGATTTAATTATGGACCTCTCCCATTGCAAGTGTTTCGGGTTTAAAATACTACCTTGTTATCCTAGATGATTTCACCAACTTTGTCTGGACTTTCCCTCTACGCAACAAATCCGAGGTCCATTCTCTCTTTCTTAATTTTCAACGCTATGTGTCTGTTCACTTCTTCCTCCCTATTCGCTTTATCCAATGTGACAATGGTCGCGAGTTTGTTAACATTAAAAATCGTACTTTCTTCTTACAACATGGCATCTTGCTAAGGTTCTCATGTCCCTACACCTTCCCTCAAAATGGTAAAGCCGAACATTCTCTTCGCACCCTCAATGATATTGTTCGCACTCTCCTCAATCATCTATGCCTCCCAAGTTTTGGGATGAAGCCCTACACATGGCCACCTTCCTTCTAAACATTCGCCCTTCTAAAACTAGACCCAACACTACTCCCTATTATTCCCTCTTTCTTTCCCATCCCAACTACTCCGCGGTTCGTGTTTTTGACTGTCTCTGTTTTCCTAATGCCTACGCCACTTCTGCAAATAAATTGTCACCATGCTCTATCCCATGTGCCTTTCTTGGCTTATCTGACGAGCACAAAGGCTATCGCTGTCTCGACCTTCACACCAGACACGTTTATGTCTCTCGCCATGTCACGTTTGCTGAGCACATTTTTCCTTTCTCACAACGCACTACTACACCATCAAACATCCCTAGCTCCACAAACACCCCCTCTCCCCGTCCTTTCCAACTATATACTCCCCTACCTTCTAAACACAACACACCACCACCACCATTAACACCCACCATAGCCGATACCAACCCTACCCTCACCCCACCCGAGACGTCCCCAACACCTCCGACCCCTGCTCCCTCCCCACCACCCCTGGTGTTGGGGATCGTAGCAGAAATTTAAAACTTTCTACGCATCACCAAGATCAATCTATGGAGTAATCTAGCAACGAGGGGAAGGGGAGTGCATCTACATACCCTTGTAGATCGCTAAGCGGAAGCGTTGCAAGAACGTGGATGAAGGAGTCGTACTCGTAGCCATTGTTGAGGAAATCGTTAACTGGTAGCTGCTCGGTCGGCTGGTGAGTAGGGGATTAATAGGCTAATTGGCAAGTTAATCGTCCATTTAATCAATTAATCGGACGATTTATCGGGTAATCGGCTACTCGGGGACCCTATGAGTAGGGATTAATCGGCAAGTTAACTTGTTAATCGGATGAATTCTTGAATAGGGATCGTAGCGATTCAGATCGCGGTTGATTCCGATCTAAGCGCCGAACCACGGCGCCTCCGTGTTCAACACACGTGCAGCCAGGTGACGTCTCACACGCCTTGATCCAGCAAGGGGAGAAGGAGAGGTTGGGAAGACTCCATCCAGCAGCAGCACAACGGCGTGGTGGTGGTGGTGGAGCGCGGTACTCCAGCAAGGCTTCGCCAAGCACTATGAGAGACGAGGAGGGAGAGGGGTAGGGCTGCGCCAAGAGAGAGATCAAATCGTATGTTGGGCAGCCCCCATACCTCAAGTATATATAGGGGGAGGGGAGGGGCTGCGCCCCTTCTAGGTTTCCCACCCCAAGGGGTGCGGCAGCCCCTGATCCCATCTAGGGTGGCGGCCACAAGGGGGAGAGGGGGAGGCGCACCTGGGGTGGGCCTTAGGGCCCATCTGCCCTAGGGTTTGCCCCCCTCCCCTCTTGGAGGCGCCTTGGGCCTTGGTGGGAGGCGCCCCAGCCCACCTAGGGGCTGGTCCCTTCTCACTATAGGCCCATGTATGCCTCCGGGGCCCGTGACCCCTCCCGGTGGACCCCCGGACCCCTCCGGTGGTCCTGGTACACTACCGGTGATGCCTGGAACACTTCCGGTGTCCAAAACCATACTTCCTATATATCAACCTTTACCTCCGGACCATTCTGGAACTCCTCGTGACGTCCGGGATCTCATCTGGGACTCCGAACAACATTCGGTAACCGCGTACATAGTTTCCGTATAACCCTAGCGTCATCGAACCTTAAGTGTGTAGACCCTACGGGCTCGGGAGTCATGTAGACATGGCCGAGACAACTCTACGGTCAATAACCAACAGCGGGATCTGGATACCCATGTTGGTTCCCACATGCTCCACGATGATCTCATCGGATGAACCACGATGTCAAGGATTCAATCAATCCCGTATACAATTCCCTTTGTCTATTGGTATGATACTTGCCCGAGATTCGATCGTCGGTATCCCGATACCTTGTTCAATCTCGTTACCGGCAAGTCTCTTTACTCGTTCCGTAACACATCATCCCGTGATCAACTCCTTGATCACATTGTGCACATTATGATGATGTCCTACCGAGTGGGCCCAGAGATACCTCTCCGTTTACACGGAGTGACAAATCCCAGTCTCGATTCGTGCCAACCCAACAGACACTTTCGGAGATACCCGTAGTGCACCTTTATAGCCACCCAGTTACGTTGTGACGTTTGGCACACCCAAAGCACTCCTACGGTATCCGGGAGTTGCACAATCTCATGGTCTAAGGGAATGATACTTGACATTAGAAAAGCTTTAGCATACGAACTACACGATCTTGTGCTAGGCTTAGGATTAGGTCTTGTCCATCACATCATTCTCCTAATGATGTGATCCCGTTATCAACGACATCCAATGTCCATGGTTAGGAAACCGTAACCATCTATTGATCAATGATCTAGTCAACTAGAGGCTTACTAGGGACATGGTGTTGTCTATGTATCCACACATGTATCTGAGTTTCCTATCAATACAATTCTAGCATGGATAATAAATGATTATCATGAACAAGGAAATGTAATAATAACCAATTTATTATTGCCTCTAGGGCATATTTCCAACAGTGTCCCACTTGCACTAGAGTCAATAATCTAGTTCACATCGCCATGTGATTAACACTCATAGGTTACATCGCCATGTGACCAACATCCAAAGAGTTTACTAGAGTCACTTATCTAGTTCACATCACTATGTGATTAACACTCAATGAGTTCTGGGTTTGATCATGTTATGCTTGTGAAAGAGGTTGTAGTCAACGGGTCTGCCATATTCAGATCCCTATGTATTTCGCAAAACTTTATGTCATGTCGCAGATGCTGCTACCACGTTCCACTTGGATCTATTCCAAATTGTTGCTCCATTATACGTATCTGGTATCTCTACTCAGAGCTATCCGGATAGGTGTCAAGCTTGCATCGACGTAACTCTTTACGTCGAACTCTTTATCACCTCCATAACCGAGAAACATTTCCTTATTCCTCTAAGGATAATTTTGACCACTATCTGGTGATCCACTCCTAGATCACCTTTGTACCCTCTTGCCAGACATGTGGCAAGGCACTCATCTGGTGCGGTACTCAGCATGGCATACTGTATAGAGCCTATGACAAAAGCATAGGGGAAGACCTTCGTCCTTCCTCTTTCTTCTGCCGTGGTCAATCTTTGAGTCTTACTCAACTTCACACCGTACAACTCAGGCAAGAACCCCTTCTTTGACTGATCTATTTTGAACTCCTTCAAAAACATGTCAATGTGTGCGTTCTTTGAAAGTATCATCAGGTGTTTTGATCTATCTTTATAGATCTTGATGCCCAATATGTAAGCAGCTTTATCCAGGTCTTCCTTTGAAAAACACTCTTCAAACAACCGTTTATGCTTTCCAGAAATTCTACATCATTTCGAATCAACAATATGTCATCCACATATACTTATCAGAAATGTTGTAGTGCTCCCACTCACTTTCTTGTAAATACAAGTTTCTAGCAAACATTGTATAAACCTAAAAGCTTTTATCACTCCATCAAAGCATATATTCCGACTCCGAGATGCTCCCTCTAGTCCATAGACGGATCGCTAGAGCTAGCATACCTTTTAGCATCCTTAGGATTGACAAAAACTTTGATTGTATCCAATACAACTCTTTCTTACGAAAACTAGTAAGAAAACTTGTTTTTGACATCCATCTATCAGATTTCATAATCGAAAAATACAGCTAATGCTAACATGATTCCGACAGACTTAAGCATCGCTACGGGTGAGAAAATCTCATCGTAGTCAACTCCTTGAACTTGTGAGAAACTCTTTGCCACAAGTCGTGCTTCATAGACGGTGACATTACCGTCCGCGTTCGTCTTCTTCTTAAAGATCCATTTATTCTCAATGGCTTGCCAATCATTGGACAAGTCCACCAAAGTCCATACTTTGTTCTGATACATGGATCCTATCTCGGATTTCATGGCTTCTAACCATTTGTCGGAATACGGGCCCACCATCGTTTCTCCACAGCTCGTAGGTTCATTGTTGTCTAACAACATGATATCTAAGACATGATTACCGTACCACTCAGGAGCAGTACATATCCTTGTCGACCTACGAGGTTCGATAGCAACTTGATCCGAAGGTTCATGATCACTATCATTAACTTCCTATTCAACAGACGTAGGCGCCACAGAAAACATCTTTATGTGTTGCATCACTCTCTGGTTGAAGTAAAGGTTCGACAACCTCATCAAGAACTATCTTCCTCCCACTCAATTCTTTCGAGAGAAACTCCTTCTCGAGAAAGGACCCGTTCTTAGCGACAAACAATTTTCCCTCAGATCTGAGATAGAAGGTATGCCCAACTATCACCTTTGGGTATCCTATGAAGATGTGTTTGTCCGCTTTTGGGTTCAAGCTTCTCCGGCTAAAGCCTTAAGCATCGCAGCCCCAAACATTAAGAAACGATAACTTTGGTTTCTTGCCAAACCAATGTTCATACGACGTCGTCTCAACGGACTTATATGGTGTCCTATCTAAAGTGAATGCAGCTGTCTCTAATGCATAACCTCAAAATAATAGTGGTAGATTGGTAAGAGACATCATAGATCGCACCATATCTCATAAGGTTCGATTACGACGTCCGGACACACCATTACGCTGTGGTGTTCCAGGTGGCTTCAACTGTGAAACAATTCCACAATGCCTTAAGTGATTGCCAAACTCATAACTCAGAAAATCCCCTTTGATCAGATCGTAGGAACATGATCTTCTTGTTATGATGATTCTTAACTTCACTCTGAAATCGCTTGAACTTTTTAAACGTTTCAGACTTGTGCTTCATTAAGTAAATATACCTATATCTACCCAAATCGTCAATGAAGATGAGAAAATAGCGATATCCACCGCACGCTTCAATTCTCATTGGATCACACACATCAGCATGTATGATTTCCAACAAGTCACTTGCCCATTTCATTGTACCTGAAAACAGGGTCTTAGTCATCCTGCCCATGAGGCATGGCTCGCATGTTTCAAGTGATTCAAAATCAAGTGACTCCAAACATCCATCGATATGGAGTTTCTTCATGCATCTTACGCCAATATGACCTAAGCGGCAGTGCCACAAGAAAGTGGTACTATCATTATTAACTCTACATATTTTGGCGTGAACATGTGTATTACCACGACCGAGATTCAATGAACCATTCACATAGGGTGCATGACCATGAAATGTATTATTCATGTAAACAGAATAACCAGTATTCTCTAACTTAAATGAATAACAATATTGCAATGAACATGATCTAATCATATTCATTCTCAACGTAGACACCTGATAACATTTATCTAGGTTCAATACTAACCCCGAAGGCAGATGGAGCGTGCGATGGTGATCTCATCAACTTTGGAAACACTTCCAACACACATCGTCACCTCGCTCTTAGCCAGTCTCCGTTTAGTCTGTAGCTTTTGCTTCAAGTCACCAATAATAGCAACTGAACCGGTATCCAATACCCAGGTGCTACCAGGAGTACTATTGAGGTACACATTAATAACACATATATACTTTGTTGAAGTTGCCAGCCTTCTTATCTACCATGCATTTGGGGTAATTCCGCTACCAGTGACCGTTCCCCTTATAATAGAAGCACTTAGTCTCGGGTTTGGGTTCAACCTTTGGTTCCTTCACTGGAGCGGCAACTGGTTTGCCATCCATGAAGTTTCCCTTCTAGCCCTTGCCCTTCTTGAAACCAGTGGTTTTGTTAAACCATCAACACTTGATGCTCCTTCTTGATTTCTACCTTTTGCGGTCTTGAGCACCACGAACAGCTCCGGGATCAACTCCATCCCTTGCATGTCATAGTTCATCATGAAGATCTAGTAGCTTAGTGATAGTGGCTAGAGAACTCTATCAATCACTGTCTTATCTGGAAGTTTAACTCCCACTTGATTTAAGTGATTGTAGCACCTAGACATTCTGAGCACATGCTCACTAGCCGAGCTATTCTCCTCCATCTTGTTGGCAAAAGAACTTGTCAGAGGTCTCATACCTCTCAACACGGGCATGAGCCTGAAATCCCAATTTCAGCTCTTGGAACATCTCATATGTCTTATGGCGTTCAAAACGTCATTGGAATCCTGATTCTAAGTCGTAAAGTATGAAGCACTAAACTATCAAGTAGTCATCAGGATGTGTCTGTCAGGTGTTCACAACATCCACAGACGACGTTGTAGGGGTTTGCACATCGAGCGGTGCATCAAAGACGTAAGCCTTCTGTGTAGCAGTGAGGACACTCCTCGGACTACGGACCCAGTCTGCATCATTGCTTACAATATCTTTCAACTTGGTCTTTCTCTAGGAACGTATTGAAACAGGGAGCTACAACGTGAGCCATTTATCTACAACATATTTGCAAAGACAATTTAGACTATGTTCATGATAATTAAGTTCATCTAATCAAATTATTCAATGAACTCCCACTTAGATAGACATCCCTCTAGTCATCTAAGTGAAACATGATCCGAGTCAACTAGGCCGTGTCCGATCATCACGTGAGACGGACTAGTCATCATCATTGTTGAGGAAATCGTTAACTGGTAGCTGCTCGGTTGGCTAGCGAGTAGGGGATTAATCGGCTAATCGGCAAATTAATCGGCCATTTAATAAATTAATCGGACGATTTTTCGGTTTATCGGCTACTCGGTGACCCTATGAGTAGGGATTAATCGGCAAGTTAACTGGTTAATCGGATGAATTCTTGAACAGGGGTCATCATCGGTGAACATCTTCATGTTGATCGTATCTTCTATACGACTCATGTTCGACCTTCCGGTCTTCCGTGTTTCGAGGCCATGTCTGTACATGCTAGGCTCGTCAAGTCAACCTAAGTGTACTGCGTGTGTAAATCTGGCTTACACCCGTTGTATTCGAACGTTAGAATCTATCACACCCGATCATCACGTGGTTCTTCGAAACAACAAACCTTCGCAACGGTGCACAGTTAGGGGGGACACTTTCTTGAAATTATTACAAGGGATCATCTTATTTAAGCTACCATCGTTCTAAGCAAATAAGATGTAAAACATGGTAAACATCACATGCAATCAAATAATGACATGATATGGCCAATATCATTTTGCTCCTTACGATCTCCATCTTTGGGGCTCCATGATCATCGTTGTCACCGGCATGACACCATGATCTCCATCATCATGATCTCCATCATCGTGTCTTCTTGAAGTTGTCTTGTCATCTATTACTTCTACTACTATGACTAATGCTTTAGCAATAAAGTAAAGTAATTACATGACGTTTATGTTGACACGCAGGTCATAAATAAATTAAGACAACTCCTATGGCTCCTGTCGATTGTCATACTCATCGACATGCAAGTCGTGATTCCTATTACAAGAACATGATCAATCTCATACATCACAAATATCATTCATCACATCCTTTTGGCCATATCACATCACACGGCATATGCCGCAAAAACAAGTTAGACGTCCTCTAATTGTTGTTGCAAGTTTTTACGTGGCTGGTATAGGTTTCTAGCAAGAACGTTTCTCACCTACGCCAAAACCACAACGTGATATGCCAATTTCTATTTACCCTTCATAAGGACCCTTTTCATCGAATCTGACCTGACTAAAGTGGGAGAGACAGACACCCGCTAGCCACCTTATGCAACTAGTGCATATCAGTCGGTGGAACCTGTCTCACGTAAGAGTACGTGTAAGGTCGGTCCGGGCCGCTTCATCCCACGATGCCGCCGAATCAAGATAATACTAGTAACGGCAAGTAAATTGACAAAATCAACGCCCACAACAACTTGTGTTCTACTCGTGCATAGAAACTACACATAGACCTAGCTCGTGATGCCACTGTTGGGGATCATAGAAAAAATTTAAAATTTTCTACACATCACCAAGATCAATCTATGGAGTAATCTAGCAAAGAGGGGAAGGGAGTGCATCTACATACCCTTGTAGATCGCTAAGCGAAAGCGTTGCAAGAACGCGGATGAAGGAGTCGTACTCGTAGCGATTCAGATCGCGGTTGATTCCGATCTAAGCGCTGAACCACGGCGCCTCCGCGTTCAACACATGTGCAGCCCGGTGACGTCTCCCACGCCTTGATCCAGCAAGGGGAGAAGGAGAGGTTGGGAAGACTCCGTCCAGCAGCAGCACGACGGCGTGGTGGTGGTGGAGGAGCGCGGGACTCCAGCAGGGCTTCGCCAAGCACTACGAGAGACGAGGAGGGAGAGGGGTAGGGCTGCGCCAAGAAAGAGATCAAACCGTATGTTGGGCAGCCCCCATACCTCAAGTATATATAGGGGGAGGGGAGGGGGCTGCGCCCCTTCTAGGGTTCCCACCCCAAGGGGCGCGGCAGCCCCTGATCCCATCTAGGGTGGCGGCCACAAGGGGGAGAGGGGGAGGCGCACCTGGGGTGGGCCTTAGGGCCCATCTGCCCTAGGGTTTGCCCCCTCCCCTCTTGGAGGCGCCTTGGGCCTTGGTGGGAGGCGCCCCAGCCCACCTAGGGGCTGGTCCCTTCTCACTATAGGCCCATGTATACCTCGAGGGCCCGTGGCCTCTCCCGGTGGACCCCCGGACCCCTCCGGTGGTCCCAGTACACTACCGGTGATGCCCGGAACATTTCCGGTGGCCAAAACCATACTTCCTATATATCAATCTTTACCTCCGGACCATTCCGGAACTCCTCGTGACGTCCGAGATCTCATCTAGGACTCCGAACAACATTCGGTAACCGCGTATATACTTTCCCTATAACCCTAGCGTCATCGAACCTTAAGTGTGTAGACCCTACGGGCTCGGGAGTCATGCAGACCTGGCCGAGACAACTCTCCGGTCAATAACCAACAGCGGGATCTGGATACCCATGTTGGTTCCCACATGCTCCACGATGATCTCATCATATGAACCACGATGTCAAGGATTCAATCAATCACATATACAATTCGCTTTGTCTATTGGTACGATACTTGCCCGAGATTCGATCGTCGGTATCCCGATACCTTGTTCAATCTCGTTACCGGCAAGTCTCTTTACTCGTTCCGTAACACATCATCCCGTGATCAACTCCTTGATCACATTGTGCACATTATGATGATGTCCTACCGAGTGGGCCCAGAGATACCTCTCCGTTTACACGGAGTGACAAATCCCAGTCTCGATTCGTGCTAACCCAACAGACACTTCCGGAGATACCCGTAGTGCACCATTATAGCCACCCAGTTATGTTGTGATGTTTGGCACACCCAAAGCACTCCTACGGTATCCGGGAGTTGCACACTGGTAGAAAAAGGGCCTATAGTCCCGGTTCGTAAGGGCCTTTAGTCCCGGTTCCTGAACCGGGACTAAAGTGTCGGTACTAATGCCCTGACCCTTTAGTCCTGGTTCAATCCAGAACCGGGACTAAAGGGCGCGGCCACGTGGAGCTCCACCTTTAGTCCCGGTTGGTAACACCAACCAGGACTAAAGGAAATTTTATGAGTTTTTTTGATTTTTTTTATTTTTTTTTATTTTCAAACTTCTGAATTATTTTAACCTCTAGTCTGTAATCACCACCCCTCATCACTTCTCAATTTATCCTCTAATCACCCCTCATCATTCCAAATCATCTAACTTCCCAAACGGTCACCCATCCTCCCACTCCCCCAGCCTGAGCACGCTTAACTTCCGGGTTCTATTCTCCCTCGCTCCAAGTCTGCACTTGTTGTTTTCCTGACAATAGTAAGATGTCAATCCTATTAACCTTCGGGAATTTTGCTTGAGCATGAAGTGACACATTTCACTGTTTGAGTTTGAAACTGTTGTTTTCCTGTCAGACATAATTGTGTATTTGCCAAACTTATTGCCAGTTCCAATGACTGTTCTCAACTGTGTGAGAAACCATGTCCAACTGTCTGTCTCTTCCTTATCAACAACACCAAAAGCTATTGGGAAGATGTTATTGTTGCCATCCCTCCCTGTAGCTGCCAATATCTGCTGACCAGTGCTTAGCTTGATGAAGCAACCATCCAGACCTGCTAACATGATAATATGAGTGCCTAAGTACATCAATGTTTAAAAAGCATATAAATTTCTGAATACTTACCTATAAATGGCCTGCATCCATTCAGAAAACCCTCCTTGCATGCAAACAAGCAGTAAAACATATAGTGAAACCTTGGGGTAGGAGCTGGGTTAAGTGGGTCCTCATGTGTTGTTACTATGCACCTACTGCCAGGGTTAGTATCTAGCACACACTGCAGGTAGTCCCTTATTCTGTGATACTGGAGTTTGTGATCTCCTTGCACAACCTCAACTACTTGCTTCCTTGCCCTATATGCCAAGCTTTTAGGCACATGCACACCAAACTTCTTCTGTGTGTATGGCATAATTATTTCAACACCAGCTCCAGGGTTGGATCTGACTGTATCCTCACAAACCTTAGCAACCCAATTGACTGTCACCTTTGTGTTCTCTCCACTTGCTCCACAAGTGTGATCCAGGTTCATCTTCCTGATACTGAAAGTTGCCTCATGAGCTATCTTGGAGGCAACTATGTAAAACTCACAACCATGTTTTCTGTCAGAGCACCAAGCAATAACCCTAGTTGGTTCATTTCTGTGATACTCAAAATTCCTAAGAATCCTCACATGAAAATTTCTAATTGCTTCTCTGAACTCAACTACATTTTCAAAGCACAAATGCATTGCAAACTGCTCATGTGCATCAGGCCTTGATGGATCATACCATATCCTCTCCTTCTGCTTCTTCCTACTCTTCCTTCCAGATGGCAGCCTTGGTGCATCATCTTCATCACTTATGCCAAAATCACCTAGAAAACAGTACTCATCAGCTTAAGGGACATAATCTTCAAACTTGCTGTGCTCAGGCTCACTGTGAGACTTGCTAGTTGGGCCAGGTTTTCTAACTGGCTTAAGCTTTTTGGCTGCTTTTGTAGTTACAGCAGGATCCTCTACTACTTCATCTTCAGAAACAACTGGTTCTTCCTCCCAAAACTCAGAAGGTTCTGAGTTAGCTGCACAAAAGTGCTCTGCAGTATCAGTGCTCGCTGTGCTGCACTTGCGATGGTCTACTTTCAAATTTGTGGCTGGGTGCCTGGTAAACAGCAGACTAATCAACTGATATTTTGACTTGCTGTGTAATGCAACCCTGAAACGTTCCATTTCTGGTTGTGATTTGGTGATGATATATTCATATATTGCTCATCTGCACCACTTGATCAACTGCAAACCTTAACGTCTCTTTCTAGGCCTTCTCTAGTGAAAAATTCTCCGTTCTGGTGCTTATTTGTGAAGACATAATGCGTGACGTGTGAAAAACAGTTTGCAATAAGAGTAATACCATAGTTGTTGCATTTTGAATTGTCATGTTGCATTCAAATTTTTTGGCGATTATTGCCGGCCAAGTTCTACAACTGCTGATAAGAACTAGCCGCCAGGTTGATAGTTTGTACTTGATTTTTTTTCTTAATGTCTGTTCAAACTCGAGTAAATGAAGTGTTTGCTATAGTAGTGGATTCTCTAACATTTCAAATTCTCTTACCCAAGTTTTTGACTTTTTAGTTACTTATAGATGACCCCTTTCTCAGTTTATGAGTAGCAAATCTTTTTCTTTTGGTTATTGTTGAATTATTTTCTACTAGTATGGTACACGTGCATTGCAAGCATGAGATTTGGCAACTAAATTATAAATAAATACCACACTAGCATGTAAGCTTTGAATCATATATGCATGATGTAGATGTTCGTTTAATTCTTATAGTTCAACTCATTCAAAATCAATTAGTTTTTATAAAAAAAATAATCTATTTAAGATTCATGGAATCGTGGGTTGTCAAGCATAAAGTAAAAACAAATAATGGCTATTCATCTAGAATTTTTTTGGACAATTATGATATGAAAGATTCTAGAACAAAGGAGAAGTGTTTGTGTTTTGAGGTTTGTGCATTATGCTTAAGTTCAACCATGGAGTCTTCTAAATTGTACATGTGGCAGAATTTGGTGGAATATAGATGATATCCAACGGCCAGTAGTGCTCGTATTTGGCATCTCTACACCGTCAGATTGGCTTCATCCAACGACCATCTTTCAAAGTTATTCACACACTATGTAGGGGTATATTATTTCCTAAAGTTGTTAATTTTTCAGATTTTTACTTTGTTTCTAGAGTTTATTTGAATCTTGTTTCGTCAAAATGCCAACAATTATACTTAGGCATCATAATATAAAACCATATTGAGAATGAGTGAGTCATCCGCAAAAAAAGAAAAAGAAAAAGAAAAAGAATTGAGAATGAGTGAAGTAATGATTTGTAGAGTCACGTGATGTCTTCTTCCCTGTAGATCCGGTCCATAGTAAGTGAAATACAAATAAATGAAAAATTAAGAGAAATGAGACTTGGCTCATGTAGTGCTAAATATTTAAGGATCGCAGAAAATAAGAGGAAAAATGGCGAACACAAATGAGAAAAAGAATACAAAACATAGTAAAAGCAAAAAAAAAAGTTGACGCTTCGTGGTCGGAGGAAGTAGAGGCCATGCACCATGGTGGATCCCCCTTTTTTCGAGCATGCATTCAGGTAGGGGGCGGAGGACCCAGAGGTGAGTCCGCACCAAGGGATTTCGTGTCGGTGTGTGATTCAAACGCAATTGCGGCGGCACCATCGTTGCTGCAGCCGCCGGCGACGCCGAAGCGCACAGCTCCAGCTCATAAGAACCACTCACTCGCGTCGCAAGCCCCGAGAGGCAGCACCGGCCCTCGTCTATTCCTCGGGGGAGGAGAGGATGCGGCGCAGCGCACACTTCTTTGAAACTGCCTGGTTCGATGTACCAGGCTTCGAGGAGATTTTCAGGGAGAAATGGTGGGCATGTGTTAATTCGATAGGACCCCAGAGGGGCCCGATGGAATTTTGGAACGCGGTTGGGGGTCGGCTCAGGGCTAGCCTCAAGGGATGGGGTGCAAACCTAGGGAGGAGTGACAAAGAGCACCGAGCCGCGATCCTAGCGGAAATCGCAAGGATTGATGCTATGGCTGATGCTCGGGCCTTTTCGGAGCAGGAATGGGCTCATCGCTATGATCTGGAGGGTCAGGTCGAAGCTTCACTTCGCACGGAGGAAGAATACTGGCGCCGACGAAGTGGTCTGAAATGGATACTGAAGGGCGACGCCAACACTAAGTATTTCCAAGCTTATGCTAACGGGCGTCATCGGAAGTGCTGCATCCCGAGGTTGCAATCAGAGCAGGGGCTTCTATTGCGACAGGAGGACATCTCTCGACACATATATGAGTTCTGCATCAATTTGATGGGTACATGTGAGGCCCAGGGGGCGGGCCTTCGTGCGGACATTTGGGAGGACTCGCAACGTGTGTTGGGCTGTGAGAACGACGCGCTGGGTCTTGCGTTCCTGCCAGAAGAGATTGACGCCGCTCTTCTCGGTATGAAAGTGGACACGGCGCCGGGCCAGACGGGTGGCCGGTGGCTATGTTCAAGCGCTTCTGGCCTCTCCTTAGGGGCCCTATTTTCAAGATATGCAATGGCTTCATGCGGGGGATGGTTGACATATCGCGCCTCAATTTTGGAGTCTTAACGCTCATCCCAAAGGTCCAAGGGGCAGACAACATTAGACTATTCCGGCCGATTGCGCTCATTAACGTGCCTTTCAAAATTTGTGCTAAAGCGTGCACCAATAGACTAGGACCGATAGCGCACCGCTCGATTAATCGTAACCAATCTTCTTTCATTCGCGGTCGCAACATTTTAGAGGGACCGCTCGCCCTTCAAGAGATTGTTCATGAACTTAAGCGCACTAAGGAATCGGTGGTGTTGTTGAAACTTGATTTCAAAAAAGCATACGACCGTGTGAATTGGGATTTCTTGTGGCAGGTGCTTACCAGTAGAGGCTTTTCCGCGGTTTGGGTACACCGAATTATGCAATTGGTGTCGGGAGGCCAAACTGCAGTTGCGGTGAACAGAGAAATAGGGCATTTCTTCCGGAACAAACGCGGACTCAGGCAGGGTGACCCGATGTCCCCACTCCTGTTCAATTTTGTTGTAGATGCTCTGTCCACAATGCTTCGGAAAGCGGCCGCGGCTGGCCACATCCAAGGGTTGGTAGGCCACCTCATTCTAGGGGGAGTGACGCATCTACAATACGCAGATGACACGCTGCTTTTGTTTCGCTCAGAGCACCACAGCATTGCGTCGGTCAAGGCGATTCTTATTTGTTTTGAGCTCATGTTGGGGCTCAAAATAAATTTCCACAAATGTGAGGTGCTCACGATGGGGGTTGAGCCGGAGGAGGGTAGGCGCATAGCCGATTTGCTCAATTGCAAGGTGAGCAAATTCCCGTTGACATACCTTGGCCTCCCAGTTGACACCAAAAGACCTACGATAGAGGATTGGGAACCTCTATGTGCTAAGGTGAGGGGTAGGGTGTGTCCTTGGAGGGGTAAATTCCTTTCAAAAGCGGCCAGGCTAGTTCTCACGAACTCAAGTCTCTCTTCCTTGCCAATGTTTGCTATGGGCCTGTTTTTGCTTGCAGAAGGGGTGCATGCGAAGTTTGACACACCCCGCGCTAAGTTTTTTGGGAAGGAACTAGCCCGAACCGTAAATACCATATGGTTAAATGGGCCTGGGTGTGTCGACCCAAGAACTTGGGGGGCCTTGGGATCACCAACTTGAGACTGCGTAACATCGCTATGATGTGTAAGTGGATCTGGAAAGTTGTCCAGGGGGCGTCCGGTCTGTGGGTTGATCTCCTCAGGGCCAAATACTTCCCGAATGGGAATTTCTTTGAGGGTAGGGCAAGGGGCTCGCCTTTTTGGAATGATCTCCAGACAATCAAGTCGGCCTTTGCCTTGGGGGCTAAATTCTCGATTGGGGATGGTCGATCAACACGTTTCTGGACAGATCTATGGATAGGAACCCGCCCCTTATGGGAGGAATTCCGAGATCTGTATGACATCGCGGTGGATCCAGGCATGTCAGTGGCCGATGCGCTGCGATCAACTCCTCCGGAGATTTAGTTCAAACGTGAACTCCAGGGGCAAGAGCAGACCAGCCTAGTGGCCCTGCGGCAGTTGATCGATCGGGTGGACCTTTCGGACCAACTGGACTCGATGAGCTGGGCACACACCAGCTCGGGGAAGTTCTCGGTCAACTCTTTATACCGAACACTGTGCCCGGGGCCGTCGCAGCTTGTGGTTGCAGGGTTATGGAAAGCGCGGAAACCACTGAAGATCAAACTATTTCTTTGGCAATTGTTCCATGATAAGCTGCCCACCTCCCTGAACGTGGCCAAATGCAATGGTCCGGCCAATGGTCCATGTGCGTTGTGTGGGGACCCAGAGGATGCGAACCACGTTTTCTCTCGGTGCCCCTTAGCGCAGTTCGTGTGGAGCGCAGTGCGGTTGGCGGCTGGGGTCCATTGGGACCCACGCTCGGCAGCTGAGCTTATTCACATTTTAGACGTGTTGCAAGGCCCAACGAAAACGGGTCGTGTGGAGTTGTGTTGGGGCACTTCTTTGGTCCATGTGGCTTACTAGGAATAAACTCATGATTGAGGGTACTTTCCCAACGCATCCGGCTAATATCATCTTCAAATGCAATGTCCTTTTGCAGCAGTGGAGTCTGTTGGGGAGGTGCAAGGATGCTGATTTGATCAAGATCGCTCAAGAATGAATCCTGCATGTGTATGCAGCGGCTAGGGAGCCATGACTACGGTGGTCTCCGTGGTCTCTTTTGAGTGCTTGACGAGCCTGCGCGCTCTGTACGGGCTAAGCCTTGTAATGCGCAAGTAGCTTCTTAAGCTCCGTCCGAACCTTATGCGTGGGCCGGTGTGGCTTTTGGGTGTTGTAAGACTTATTGGTGTTACTCTGCCATTGGGGCTTTATTAATTTAAAGCCGGACGCATTTGACATCTTCGTTCTAAAAAAAGGCAGCACCGGCCACTACTTCTGCCCTGCCACCGCGCTCGCCGCTCGGCATCACCCAGCAAGCACCCACGCCTGCATAAGACTTCTCCCGACAAAACCAACCAGGCCATGGACGACCACGATGCCATCCCTGGAGCTGCTCCTCCCGCAACACCGGAGCGGAGGGCGGCTTGCCTTATATTTCGTCGACCACACACCATGAGTGCGCCAGGAGCAACACCCAGCCAGCACGCCGGACGCCGGCCCATCGCGGTGGGCTCACTTTCTGCCACTTGGTTGCCAACCTTTAATACTGGGCAAGACGGGAGATTCACCGTGTATAGGTTCTGCAAGACTGTCATATATAGCTGTGTTTGGCTCAGGGTGTTTGAGAGAGCCAATTGTCGCTGATACACCACGGTTGATGGCAATGAATGCCAGCAGGGGGTTTTCGGGGATGCTTTGTAGTATAGATTGTATATGCACTGGAAGTGGAAAAACTGTCATTCTGCTTAGCAGGGGCAATATAAATGCCATATCCAAGCTTGCACTGCCATACTTGAGGCCGTTGCTTCACAAGATCTCTGGATTTAGCACTCTTTCTTCGGCGTGGCCGGATCTCACACCGATATCAATGTGCTCCAGCGCTCTCCAGTGTTTCCTAGGATGGCACAAGGCAATTGCCCGAAGGTCAATGTTGAGATCGGTGGCCACCACTACAACAAAGGATACTATCTAACTGACGGTACCTATCCACAATAGAGTACTCTTGCCAAGACAATTCCCAACCCTGTAGGCGAGAAGAGAAAGAGATTTTTTCCAAGAGCAAGAGAGTGCTAGGAAGGATGTGGAGTGTGCCTTTGGTGTTTTGTAATCTCGATTGGGCATTGTTCGGTATCCTACATGAACTTGGAGCACCCAGAATCTTTGGAAAGGCGATGACTGCATGTGTGATCATGCACAACATGATCGTAGAGAATGAGCGTCCAAAACGTCTCTACAACCAAGGGGTTTAGTTTCAGGGTGACAATGTTGTGCCTACGCATGGAGAAGCGGCAACGTATGCACAGTTCACCGAGTTTCATCCTCAAATGTGTGATTGGGAAACTCACATTCAGCTGCAAGATGATTTGGTTGAGTATATATGGACTCATGTTGGCAACCAATAGATGTATCGGCACTTTACTTTCAAATGCACTCACTCCGTTCCTTTATATAAGGATTATTTGTTTTTTGACAAAATTTCAGAATGTAAGGTGCATTTCTTCTAATTTCTTATAATTCCATTGTTAGCCCTCCAAAAAAGGAAATTATCTCTCTCCTGATTGTCTGTATCTTTCCTTGTAGCAAAAGAGGAAAAGTATCTCTTTGTTGATTGCATGTATCCCTTACTTTTTTGGACTAACTGATTTACTTGCCACTACCAATAAATTTGCCAAGGGTAATTTCGTCGTAACATGTCTATAATTATGTGCCTTGGTCACCGTCCCGAAAATAATAAGAGTATTTGAGTCAATTTAATGTTTATTTGGCTTGTAAACTATGAGATATTTATATGATTCTCGAACTATGCAATATTTTTATTTTTATTGAACTATGTTAATCTAGGGTCAAATTTTATACATATGTGGCAAAAACGATAAAAAAATGTCTGCAAGCCCGCCGCACGGACGGAAAATGGGTCGGCGTGTTGGGTGCACAGCTGACCCAAACAAAAAGTTGGACGGACATGCCGATCCAAATGAACAAAAGGCGGACAAACCGCGCATCTGTTTGGGTCACCCGGTTGGAGTTGCTCCAAGTTTCGTAAAAAGTATTACGTACGTATATGAAAGCGTGCTTCCATGGGCGTCCAAAAAAATTTGTTGTTGTTTCTGTTATATTTTCTTCCTTTCCAAGCTTTCCCCTTTCTAGCCTTTTGTATATTTCAAAAATTCTAAAAATATTTTGTCTAAAGGTTAGTTCACTTAATTTTATTTTTTAATCATATACTTACTTCCTCCATTCCATAATGTAGTGCTTCCTCTATCCTCGTGCTTTAACTTTGACCGTAAATTTAACTACCAAGACCGATTGCGGCGGGAGCAAAAGTTATATCAGTGAATTCGTATTCGAAAGAAGTTTTCAATTATACAATTTTTTTCTCCCACCACAGTCGGTCTCGTTGGTTAAATTTATGGTCAAAGTTAGACCTCGTGAAGCGCGGGCGCACTATATTTTTGAATGGAGGAAGTATAAAATGTTCACCGCTGAAAAAGATTTGTCACATATTTACGAAATGGACACCGACTAGTTATTTATGCTTGATTTGCAGAAGAACAGTTTGCAATGACAATAATATATACCCTAGTAGTTGCAATTTCATTTGTCAAATTGCATTAAACTTTAAGCCTTTACCAATTGTTACCCGCTAAGTTCTACCACTACTACCAATAAGAATTCTTTATTGTGTCCACCTATTCATTAAATTTACAAAGTGATGGTATATTGTTTTATAGATAGATATTGAAAATCAGGATTAGATGAAAAGAAGATATGATAGAAACTACTGCTTCTAGTTTACTAGCCATCGGTTTAGCAGTTCTATATTCAATTATTTCCTAGCAATGTTCGTTAAAGACATGGCGTTAAATGGTTATTGTTTTAGGGGGTTCTCTGACTTTAAATTTCTTCTATCCACTTTCTGAATTTAATATTCATTAATGAATGATTTTCTTTCTCCTGTTCACTTTAATAAAAACTAAAATTAATGTTCTTTCATTGACATATTATATTTTTTTGTTAGATGTATTATGTTTGATGAATACGCTCTGACCATAGTTAAGCGAGGTACAAGTGATAAAAAATACCAGAAATGACACTTGACTCAAGTAGTATGTCTATAAGTTCACAAGCATGATAGAGATTAAACACTTCTTTTTTCTGAAATCATAAATAATAGTGCAGAAATTTAAAGGCTAGAAGGGGTAAAAACACACAAATAAGCGTCTGACTCGTGGGCCCGCGAGAACCCTATATGGGAATTTGGCCCAACTAAGCGACGGCCACGGACCACTCTCCCCACGACTTCACTTGCCAGCCGCCACTCCCCCAAATCCCCAAGCTTTCCCTCGTTGTCGACCATGGCCGGGGGGACACAGTTCGCCACCATGGACGTGGAGACGACCGCCGACCTCCGGAGCATGGGGTTCGACCCCTACGTGATGGACTGCGCCGCGCATCGGATGCTGATGTACATCCACACCTCGCTCGTCCCTGACCTGCCCGTCAGCGAAATCGGGCGGCTCACCGCCCTCCCGGCCTCCGACGGCGTTGACCGCATCAGCCTCCTCCCCGACGTGCTCCTGCGCGACATCATCTGCCGCCTCCCCGTCACGGACGCCGCGCGGACCACCGTGCTCGCCTCGGGCTGGCACCGCCTCTGGCTCTCCGCGGAGCCCATCCTGGTCGACGCCTACCTCTGGCCGGACGACCGCCGCGGGCCACCCACGCCGGCAGACTCGCCGGCCATCACCACCACCATCTCCCGCATCCTCAAGGCACACCCGGGGCCCTTCCGCTGCGTCCACCTCACCTGTCAGCCACATGAGCGCGCACCAGGCCCAGCTCCGAAAACATAAAATAGAACACCTGCACCAGGCCCAGCTCCGAAAACATAAAATAGAACACCTGCACCAGGCCCTCCTTATCTAGCCATCCATTCCGCGCATCGTGATCGTGCAAATACATTTCTCTTTTTTGTTTCTCTCGCTTAAAACATGTTTTGAAGTTCAAACCTTTGCAGCGTAGCCAAGTTTTCTATCCAGGATCTAGGATAAATCTTTCAGATTTTTTTGTCAAATATAAATATACAAATTACGATTTTCTAGATTAAAAAATTATATTTTGTATATTTATGTTTGACAAAAAATTCTGAAAGCTTTGTCACACTGCAAAGATTTACCCTAGATTGTAGATAGAAAGCTTTGTTACACTGCAAAGGTTTGAACTTCAAAACATGTTCTATGTGAGAGAAACAAAAAAAAGAAAATTTCATATGAAAAGTTAGTTATGTTGCACAGATCTTATAACAATATTGAACAGTCAAGATAGCAGGGCCCAGATGCAGATGTTCTAAAAATCCAGACTCGGCCCAGCTCGCGTGCTGGCTTCAACTCCTCACCGCCAAGGGCGTCCAGGAGCTCGTCCTCGTCAACCGCCCGTGGCCGGTCGACGTGCCGCTCCCGACCATGCTCTTCGCCATCTCCACCCTCACGCGCCTCTACGTCGGCGTCTGGAAGTTCCCGGACATGGCCGGGTTACCGCGCGGCACCTCCTTCCCACACCTCCGCGAGCTCGGCATCTGCGGCGTCTACATGGAGCAGGGGGGCGTCGACGCCCTCGTCGGCATGAGCCCCGTCCTGGAGATCCTGAGCATCCAGGGAATCATGTAGGGGCTGCGTCTCCGCCTCGTCGGCCAGAGCCTGTGGTGCGTGCAGAGCATCACGGTGCTGAAGGCTCCACAGCTGGAGCGCCTCATCCTGCAGCTACCTGGCAAGACGATTCGTGGCCTGATCAGGATTCTTGATGCCCCCAAGCTGCGCGTTTCCGGGCTCCCACAAAATCATGTCCTTGAGATCCGAGACATTATCATCATGCACAACTAGGGAAAACCTTATACACAGAACTTTAGCAGAAGCGCGTGTCAAAGAAGCACGCTGGTGCTAACTAGCAGTAGCGCACCTGTGTAAACCGCGTTGTAGATAAAGTTTTAGCAGTAGCGCGTCTTGTTCTAAACACGTTACTACTAAAATTCCCACGGCTTAGCTGATAGGCTACACATAGTAGTAGCGACCTATATCGAACCGCGCTACCGCTACTTTCTTTGTAGCAGCGCGTTTTAATCTAAACTCGCTACTGCTAAAGGATATAAAATTAAATGGAAAGCACATAGAAAGGTAATTGAAAATGAAAGAAATAAAATAAGGTGAAAGGAAAAAAATAAAATGTGAAGAAAACTAAATGAAAAAGGGGAAAAAGAGAAAGGAGTAGCAGTAGCGTGTATCCCAGAACGCGATGTAGCTAACGTAGCAGTAGCGCGCTTTCTGGAACGCGCTACTGCTACTTCTGACTTAACCACGGGGTCCGTCCTTTCCCACGGCCACTTCCCCCAAATCCAGCTCTCCACTCTCGCCGCCGCTGTCGCCCGTCAGCCGCCGCGCGCTCTTCGCACACCCTCTACGCCGCCCCGACCCCAGATTCAACGCCGCCCCCGCCCCCGACCTCAACGCCGCCCCGGACGCCGCCCCCGACCCCGACCTCGACGCTGCCATCCGCCGCGCGCCCGAGCCCCGACCCCGACCTCGACGCCGCCTGCCCCTCCCTCGTCGCAGGCACCCGAGGTGAGCACGCCTGCTCCTCCCTCTCCCCTACCTCTGCCTAGGGTTTCTTTATATTTTAGTTGCATCAAATTAGTTAGGGTTCATGTAAGAGTGGAAACGAATCGGATGCGGCTGCGGCTCAAATGAGTTAGGGTTCATGTAAGGGTGGAAACGAATAAAATTTCTAAGATGAATCATAAAACGAGTAAAATTTGACAACTTATTTCACTTTATAGTTGGATAATTGGAATATCTGCTACCACTTTCCACCCCTAGCTTCATCAAATTAGATGGTGATTAGGGCAGTAGTTCTTAGGTACTAATTAGTTAGTAAGAACTAGATACTAATTAGGTACTAGTTTATTTTTATTTATAGTAAGTTTATTTTTAATAAGAACTAGTTGAATTAATAGAACTAGTTAGTAAGAACTTGTTGCTACTTTTTTAGTTAAATCAATTTTTCCCGCATCGACGTGGACGATGTCTATCCTGCATCCTCATCGTCGAGTCGGCGGAGGACGACACCTGCTTGACCAGATGGGCCATGTCTGGGACTGGACTCCGCCGGGGTGGTACTGGGAGGCGCTACCTACCGGGGGCGCAGGTTGGTGAGGAGCCAGCCTGTCGTTGACCCGAACCTTCTTTGGTGGCGGTCGCGTGGGCCAGTGATGGTCCAGAGGCTCGAGGACCCCGCGGAGGTGGTGTGTCACCGTGTCAGTGAGGAGGACGCGCACGTCCGTCGCTACTTGTTTGCGTTGGAGCACAAGTTCTCTAATACCTGGCAGGTTCTCCAGGGATCTCACTGGAGCTATGATCCCGTGATGGTTCCTTCTCTGTGGGTGTCCACCGCCCGCGCCGATACCCGTCGTGTGCTAGGGTTTTAGTTGTATTAGTGATGTTATATGTATGACACTATTCGGGATGTATTAGTGATAATATTCGACGATTTATGGATGCATGAGATGATTTACTTTTGCTTATTGAATGCATGCTAATTTGAGTCCTATAACATATTTTGAAATGTATATCTTGTGTTGCTCAAATAGGATATATGCTTGCCCAAGTGGCCGGTCATGTTTGCAGGTTACACCTCCGAGTGGCCTATGTTTTGCCGGAGTGTTGATTTATTTCTGTTCCGGCAAATTTCAGGCGCTCGATATGTCCTATTTTAGCAAAGGTCATGCCAGATTTTTCTATGAATTTTGGCATGACTTGTGCCAAAAGATATAGGAAATATCGAGTGCCCCGGATTTATGTGTTGAGTATCCTGGTAGTTGTCTTCGATCGATTTTCAATTAATGTTTTAACTATGAACATAGGAAATGTCTGACGACGAAAAGGATTTCGGTATTTGCAAATACTGCGAAGACGAGCGCGGCCTGTGCGGCGGAATCTCTACTCCTAATGTCTCAGTTGGTAGGTCGCATTCCGGGTTTTATTTTCATCCCACCATTTTCGTCCGATTTTTTTCGCTGGTTTTTTCCGCCCTCTTCCCACCTCACCCATCCACGCAGCCACCCAAAAAAACCCCACACCCAAAAAATAGCTCCATCGATCCCATCTATCATTGCCGCCGCCGCCGCTGTCCGAGAGGGAGACGCCGCTCCGCCGCCGAACTCCGGGAAACGCCGCCGCCAAGTCTCCAGGGCAGGGCGGTTTCAATCCCTGCCGTCGAACTCCGGGAGACGCCACCGCTGCGGCACAGGGTAGATTTCGCGTCTCCACGTGGTCGCACGCACGCCTGCACCTCCACTCCCCCCCTCGATCTCGATCGGATCTTTCTCTCCACAAAAGTCACCACCGCCGGCCTCCTTCGCTCGACTCGGCCATGGTGAAGCTACACCTCCCCCAATTCCTCCCGTCGCCATCGTCATCCTCCGTGTGACCTTGCCAGATTCTACGATTTGGGGATTCCCTATGAGGAGTCGGCGCGTCGTCCTCATCGTAGGCGGGCGGGTGTTGGCATGTGCGCGTACGGAGGAGCTCCACCTCACCCACTTCAGCTTCCTCCTGTCATCATCATAGTCCTCCGCGCGACCACGCCAGCTTCCATGGTTTGGGGGAGCCTTCCCTATGAGGATCCAGCGTGTCGTCCTCGTCGCACCCTAATTAGGTTCCTGGTGTGTCCGCACCGCCGCACCCTAATTTGATTTCGACTGGAGTATAGGACGTTAGCGCCACCAGGTACGTACATCTGGTTGTTCATCTTTCTTCCTCCGAACGAGCAGCGACCTATGCATTTCTGATTCTAGATTTGTCCAGCGATTTGCCTGATTGTTTCTCCTCTGATCTATAGTTTACCAATCAGGTTGTTAGCACTGCCGTCCAGGTGATAATAAACGCCGTTCACCACAACAAGAGGTGAGAGGCAGATTCTAGATAAGGTATGCCTAGCAGGTTATATGAACCAGAGGCGAGAGGCAGATTCTTAATGATGATTTTTAACTGGATCTTATATTATCATAGCTTTATGCTAATTTCCAAAAATAATTGTCCTTTTCAATTTTAGTACTGTCATGCCATCTCGAAAGTATGCATTTAGAAGAAATTGTTGGATGAGATAGATAGTTACTATCATTACTAATTTACTAATTTGCATCTCGGATGATTTTATTATTTGATATGCTTAATGATTTTAGATGCCCTTTTTTGGCCTCTAAATTTATGTCTACATAGATTGATTATTATTTAGACCCTTATACTAAAGGCCCTGGATTTTTGTTTCGCCCTGGGCCCCTAAAATCCGAGGACCGGACCTGCCCGCAGCACTTGATTCTATTTTAGCTGCAACCAAGTATCTACTTTAAAGTTATATAGACACTATTGTATATAGATCAGATTTTGTCGATAAAGCTGATTTTCCTGATCCTATAATCCTTGTTCTGTCAAGCCAAACATGTCATTTTCTTTAAGTTTGCATGACTGTATTTTTGATTTGTCAATTTTCTAAAGTTTTATGAACACTTCTGTTTTTCTGTCGAGCACTAATAGAGAGAAAACTGTTTTCTTATTTTTAACAGGGAGCAAACTGCGTAGCAAGATCAATAATGAATGGTTCAAGTCATGTGTTACAAGTTACAATGAGCAGGTGGTACTCAAGTCCGTTGATGATAAGGATATTATTCGAACATTTACTGCAATGAGGTCTCGGAAAGGGCATTTGCCTCGTGATTGTCTTTAGTGCGCTGTCGGTATTCGGTATGTTCCATCTGACCATCTCTATTCTTGCAAGCTTTTGATTTGTAATATATTCAAATAATTTGTATTTAAAATTATGGGTTAGTAGATCCGTTTTAATTTGCATTTCTATTCTTACAAGTATTTGGTATTTGCATTCTTTTGTCCATGCTTTAATTCCTAGATCCCGTTTGTTTCGGCAGCATTGTTACTTTGTTGTTTCTTCTGCTACAAGGCCCATGGTTATAGTAAACCTTCTTATTTTAAGCATCCTATCAAACCTACTTAAACAAACGTGTGCCTTTTTGCCCACATCTTCATGCTATTCATCTGCATGTTGCCTTGCATATATATATTTGGTCAAAAAGCATACGGTTTCACCTCAACAGGTAACACTCAGGCCATATGTGTCCTCTGCTTATGGATCTGTACTTGTGTTTCGTATATGCTAACCATACTTTCTGTTGCTCTCGCCAAACTCTCGTGTTAACTGTTGAGTGATGGGATCAGTTCATGACCTAACTAAAACCTCTGATCCAACACCTCATCACACTTTTGGTCAGACATGCATATTAGGCCAACGGCACATTTTAGTGAATGAAAACTATGAGATGAGAATAAATAGGCGCTCTGTTTGGTTCAGATATTTTCATACATAATTTCATGTACTTCTCATGGATATCTTCTTACACGTGAGCTTATTTTGAAGATGATAATAAATTTCTGCCTTAGAGTTAATGCATAGTATATGACCGTCAATCTCCAGTTCGAGGAAGATTTTGGAGCAGCAACATACAAGCAGAGCTAAGATTGGTCCAGCCACTTCATTTATTTTCTGAAAAGGAATTGATGAATGAGAGTATATTTTGAGAGATCCATCTATATGGTACGTTCAATGCTGATTTGATAATTTTGCGCATGTCTCGTGCAGGCATGCCAGCGCCTTCGTCGACCTCCACTCGCCAATCTGTAACACCTATGCCCGTGGTGGCGGGTCACACTCTGATGCAGCCGTGCACGCCGCCGCTACCAGACGACACCCCCATTGAGTAATACACCCCAGTCGAGATTTTCTATATCATCTCTGCCAAGGCGCAGTCATCAGAAGAGATTCAGGTAAGATTATCCTTGTTTTCTACATCAAATTTTGCATGTTCATCTATCTAATCTTTGATACTACATTTCTTAGCTAATGTCCTCCTTGCCTGTACCATGTTCATATGATTAACAAAGGCTTGGCCATCTTAATATAGTAGCCCGTGAGGTGGATATATACTACTCCCTCCATTCCTAAATATAAGTCTTTTTACATATTCCAATATGGACTACTGAATGAATCTACACTCTAAAGAATGTCTATATGCATCTGTATGTAGTCCATATTGAAATTTCTAAATGGACTTATATTTAGAAACAGAGGGAGTACTTCAGTTTGCATGAGAGAATAATCACTTATATGTGTGCATTGATATTATAGTAGGATTGCTTGGATTATTTCTGTAGTACTTTGTCCAAAAATGTTGTTCTAATCCCTAGCTCACTTGAACCTGGGTGAACAGTAAAATAATTAAAAAATCTGATTTTTTTTAGTGTGAAACATTGACAAATGTTTTCATAGCGAATAGAAATTTTTCACCAGATGACATTCGTGGAAAATAGGAAGTTAGAGTTATGGAGACAAACCCGTGAATCGAAAGGGTTTAGGCTTAGTAGAACTAAAACCGAGTACATGATGTGCGGTTTCAGTACTACTAGGTGTGAGGAGGAGAGCCTTGATGGCCAGGTGGTACCTCAGAAGGACACCTTTCGGTATTTGGGGTTAATGCTGCAGGAGGATGGGGGTATTGATGAAGATGTGAACCATCAAATCAAAGCCGGATGGATGAAGTGGCGCCAAGCTTCTGGCATTCTCTGTGACAAGAGAGTGCCACAAAAGCTAAAAGGCAAGTTCTACAGGACGGCGGTCTGACCCGCAATGTTGTATGGCGCTGAGTGTTGGCCAACTAAAAGGCGACATGTTCAACAATTAGGTGTGGCGGAGATGCGTATATTAAGATGGATGTGTGGCCACACGAGGAAGGATCGAGTCCGGGATGATGATATAAGAGATAGAGTTGGGGTAGCACCAATTGAAGAGAAGCTTGTCCAACATCGTCTGAGATGGTTTGGGCATATTCAGCGCAGGCCTCCAGAAGCTCCGGTGCATAGTGGACGGCTAAAGCGTGCGAAGAATGTCAAGAGAGAGCGGGTAGACCGAATTTGACATGGAAGGAGTCCGTTAAGAGAGACCTGAAGGATTGGAGTATCACCAAAGAGCTAGCTATGGACAGGGGTGCATGGAAGCTTGCTATCCATGTGCCAGAGCCATGAGTTGGTTGCGAGATCTTATGGGTTTCACCTCTAGCCTACCCCAACTTGTTTGGGACTAAAGGCTTTGTTGTTGTTGTTGTTGTTGTTGTTGTTGTTGTTGTTGTTGTTGTTGTTGTTGTTGTTGTTGTTGTTGTTGTTGTTGTTGTATGACATTCGTGGAAAATATGTCCAAAAAATAGTTGCAAATTTATCACCAGATAACATTGTGGAAAATAGTTGCGTCCGTACAATGTGTTCTTCATCGAATTTGTGTTTGATTTTTTCACTATATATTACTTCTTTCTTGCGCGAGGGTGGTGTAGATTTGTTATTTTTTGCCCTGAAAAGAAGGTAGCCGGATTAGTAGTCTAATTGAGTAGATGCTGGTGAGGGAGGGTTACTTGATTTTTATTGAGTACATTATGCTCTGCTTTGTGACGAGGTTTGAAATTTCATGGTTCTGATGTGTAATAGAGGGGGCAAAAGTGTTATCCATTTCATTGTTTCTGTGCATGTTTACGTTGACCATCGGTGGCGGGAGGCGGCATTGCTGGCGGTCGAAGGGGTGCTTGTGGAAGCAGGTGGAATAGTCGGCAGCTATGGGGATTCGTTATTCTCCGAGGTTGGCGGGCTCGATGCGAGGCTCGATGGGGCTGCGGGATTGTCAAGCAGGTAAAGTTCGCCAACTCGTCCAGTTTGATGCTTTTCAACTGCTGGATAATGGTTTCGTGCCATGCGTCGTCTCCATGTATTTACTAAAACATTTACTATGCTCTTCTATTTGGAGAAAGAAGCATGGTGCAGCCTACCAAGCTGGGGAGAGCCATATAATGCCCATCTTGGAATTAGCTGTTCGACTGAGATGTGCTGGACAAAAATATTACCAGTTCCTTTGAGTATGCTTGACTTGTATAATGTGATTTTCATTTTTTAGAGTGAATTACATAATATATAGATATGCATTATTTTGGCTTTAGTAACTAATTTTCTCATGTTTAGAAACATGCGAGGTTGGGGGGGGGGGTCTTCTAGCATTCCAATCTGCACTACTTTTGCTTTGTTTCATCGACAGACATCATGCAATTGAAATAGTTTGATTCAGGACACCAAGCGTTTGGGAAAGTGGCATGATGCTGGTCCTTGAAATTGATGTTCTTAGTGATTTATGATGGAGTTTTATCTGAATTTAACATCGCTGTCCTCAACATCAATTTTGTTGACTCATAGGCGGGTGATTGCTCAATGATGACTGGAGACGATCTTCGGTATTACAACTGGTTTATACCAATGGGTTATTTGCATCTCAAGTTAAATTAGTCACTGTTGATCAACAATGAGATGTGGCCATTGTTTGATGGATCATAGATGGTACGGATGTGCAATGAAACAATGATATACCCAATGTATTGGACCCAAACACCTTCCTGAAAATTGTTCTGAAGGGTGAGACACTGAACCACCACACAATTTCAGAACTATATCTTTATATTATATCTCTTATTTTTCCCTTATTTGAATTTTATAATCCTTACTTTTCAATACATATCTAAATAGACTTGATGTTTTTGACTAATGGGTTGCAGGGTTAGCACAAGGAAACTATTGTTATGACTTGCGAGGTCTGCTGGAGGTGACCGGATCCGGATGACTTGAGCAAAGCTGTGAAAATTCACGTATACCGTTTACCAAACTCAATTTGTTTGGTCTAGATGCATGACTTTCAGAATAAATTTAGATTGTATGTTTACTCATTGTCGTGATCTTTGTACATCTGTAACTACACCCTACAACCTGAGCCACTTGACGACCTAAAATTAGATGTTACAAAATATAGATGCAATATGTTAATTCTAAGGTGGCATCAAATTCCTAATAATTCATACCTGAAATAAAATTGTGATTTATTCACTATCTTACTATCATATCTGCGTCGAGCACAACCGAACGCCTCTATTTCATATGAGGCCAACTATCCAGAATCCTCCCACCATCTTAAATCCATTGATGTTTTCTGTTAAAGGCTTTGCTCTATGTAGATACTGAAATTAGCAACGCCAAACTTTTATTTTGGAAATATCACTTTTTGTGAGAACTGGAAATATCACTTAGGGGTACTTTGGTCTGTAAGTGTGTTGCGCTGCTGTATTTTAAAGACGCGGTTTGTATTGGAAAAGATTACATTAAAGATGGTGTCGATCCTGACGACAGGCTGCCTTGCAGGGCAAGGGATGGGGGTACAAGGCATGGGTCTGCGGCGCCACACCTTGCTATTCCCTGCCGGTGGCCAACGAGCTGTGGCGGTGCTTCTCTGTTGCATGGCGAGGGATTGGGGTGCAAGGCGTGCATCTGCAGTGCCACTCCTGGGGCATGCCTCTCCCGCGACATTGCCGGCATACACAACATACCTTACTACACGGGGATTTCCTCTCTGAACTAAATATTATGTCAGAACTGAATATTACGTCCGAAGACTGAAACATCCAGAAAGCTTATTGAGACTATTCATTGATGGTGTTTCTCTACTACACGAGGAAGGTAATTGTCGTTTATGTGCTTCTTTTCCTATTTCAATGCACCATTGTGTTATTTTGGTTGAAAAATTAAAGTTTCTACATATTTCATGGTTTATGAAAAGTAGCTGAGATCCGTTGTTTTATTCCTACATATTGAGGAAATTTTGGTGAAGCTAAAGTTGGTGTTGTTTCTCTTTTTTCTGTGATTTAGTACTGTTGACATAGTTGCTAAAATTTATCATTTCAAAAGATCAGTGTAGTGGTGCAGGCTAACAAAATCGTATTGTCTACAAGCCTGAGGTACACAAACATAACAAGTGATGAAAGAAGAACATATTTGTAACTTGTTGCCCGCTGACTATAAACAAAAGAACATTGAAACACTCGTTATTGCATTATATATTTTAGTTGCAATAGTATTTGATTTTGCATGAAGAAATATGTTGAGTGTTTCTTCGTTCAGTTTCATGTGCCAATTAGGCATGGACGACGACGGCCATGATCCCATCATCGCAAGCTCACGGGAGGGAGACACACGTCTCATCCAGTGTAATAGTACGCTCCAAATAATCCCTAACCCTCCATGGAGCCATTGCCAGGGTGATGAGATCAACACCACCCACCAGCACCACCACCGAGCTGTAGACGGCGTGTCATGGTGCTCCCTAGCTCTTCCCGCCTCTTAAGAGACCACATGGCGTTCTGGCAGTTCTGGTGCAGTTTTTGGCCAAGGCTGGAAGCCAAGAACACTTAATTTTGATCATGGACGTGACATTGTGGTCGGCGTTGTGTGGTGCAGTTCAGAGTTTTCTTGCCTGGCGTATAACTATGCATGTTCAATGGGGTAGCCTCTTCTCAGGCATGAGTATCCGAGGCAGACCACGACATCTATTTAGAATAGCTACAACAAAATTGTGACAGAGATGGTTAGTGGGAGAAGGAACTTGAGACCACAGTCAATTCTGCTGTAGGGGCTGTGTGTAGAAGATAGTAGTAGCAAACATAGAAGTCACTTTGGAAAAAAGTGTGCATATATTTTTGTACTAGAGATCCATTCCTATATTTCACTGATATGCATGGTTGAATTGTAGTATGTGTGATAAGTGAGAATAATGTAATATGAAGCGAAACGTGGTGGACAGGGCTTCACATTGTTGTTTTTCAGTAGAATATGATGTTCGTCTCTTTTTCATATGGACTACAATATGGTCAATGGTATCTTGCTGAATAGGTTAAGCTAGACCCAAGACATAATTTCACGGCGAGAATTTGACATGTTTAATTTTTTATGGAAAGAATATTTGTTGCTATTAATTAATGATACAAGTTCTGATTTGTTAGTGCAACATTATCTTCCATGTATATAGATTGAACAAAATATAAGCTGAAGTGGAATGTCAAGCCTTGATTTATACTAAAGAATGATATAGGTTTTCTCTATGTGTAGAATAGGATTATTTTTCCTTGGAGAATCTACTAGCTGGAGTGGTCAATGTAGATATCCTTGTGAAAGTTCGCATGATCTTAGCATGAACCAACTCACAATGTTATCTCGAGCAATGCTTTATTCACTTAAATATCATTTTTAGGAAAATACTAGGTAAAAAGCCTATTGCAAAAAAATTAGACGCGAAGTTTATAAGGGTTACATGTATGCAATCTACACGGGCCTATCTAATGTTAGAGTTTCATGCCTCTAATTATTTGTATTTATGTATTCTAGCTATGGATACCCGTAGCCTTAGTTCTTTTAAAGTACTGCATCTATAAACTTTACTATTTAGATATTGTATATGAAAATATCAAGTAATTATAAATGCCATTTATGATCACAGACAATCTTGTTGTATGATTGTTTTCATGGCCTTCAAAGGAGAGATATCCAAGAAGTTGAGTGCAGTTGGAGGGGCCTCAGTCCTTTTGAGCCAAGAAAAGTTGATGGGGCATGTCCAAGCTATGAATAGTATATGGGAAAGTGTTGAAATATTTTGTGTTTCCATGGTTTCTAAATGGTAGGAGGTATGTGTAGTAACCTGTACGGTTTCAAGTGCCTAATTTCATGTGTAAAAGTTTGCCAGGGAATTCTGGTTGTAGAATCTTGGAATAAGGAAACAAAATCCTACATGTGTCATATTGAAATAATGAGTGAAGTGCACTGTAGGTCATTGAACTATTTCAGGGGTGTGATGTAGGTCCTCAAACTATGAAAATCGTCATCCAGGTTTTCGAAGTGCAGTAAGTGTGTTATTCAGGTCCAAAATCTCCCTGGCCCCCTCTAACTGGCCAGCTGATGCCGTTAACCGTGAACAGTAAATAGTAAACCGTGAATAGTAATAATAGCATTCCAGTTCCAACATCATTTCTGTTCATGGTTTATGTTCAGTGCTCACGGTTAACGGCGCCAGATGGCCCGTTAGAGGGGGAGATTTTGGACCTGAATGACACATTTACAGCACTTCGAGGACCTGGATGACGATTTTCATAGTTCGAGGACCTACGTGACACCCCTGAAATAGTTGGAGGACCTATGTGACACCCCGGAAATAGTTCGAGGACCTACAATGCACTTCACTCTTAAATAATGGATAATAACAGACATGCTTTCATGAGATGATTAATCTTAAACATAAAAGGGCCTCCATGTGCCACCTATCATTTGTAATGCCCAATAAAGAGTTCTATGTTTCTGTATGACTTTATTTGTTTTGTTCATTATATCTGGTCGTATATGTTACCGAATTACATTGCAAGTGAAGTGGATCTCAATATTTTCGTATGTGATTGGCTATCTTTTCTATACATGTGAAATTTGATATGCAATCAGTAACAATCAACCTGCAATGAGAAGGAAGGCATAGTGATGTAATCAGTAGCCCGGTATTGAATACTAATAATAATATCAATAAAAGAATGTTCTCAATTTTTTACGGCCCGTGGCAACGCACGGGCACTCTACTAGTCTTCCTAGATGATGAAGGCGCTTCAGCATCAAGCTGGACGAGAACTTCGAAGTGGATACAGTAAGTCACAACGACAAGTCTTTTTTCGTAATTAAGCATGACATTTGCTTCAATTTATAATTTAAGCATGACAAGTCTTTTTTTACTATTCTACTAGTGTGTCCCCTGCCATGCAAGAGTTTTTGTATTGGATAAGATAGGTTTCAGTCGTACTATGGAGGAAAAGAAAGTTTACTTGAAGACCAAGTATGGTTATATTTTCCACGCAAAATTATACAATTCAGATGACTACACCTATTTTGGATGCAAAACATGGCGATCACTATGCAAGACTTATGCATTTGAGCCTGATATGGTTATCACCTTTGATATTCGTCCAGAAGATGATATTGAAGGTAATACCGACATCTGGGTCGATGTGCAGACGCCTCCAGGTATATCATTATGTAAGTTTCTCAACCATATTTATGTCTTTGATATTGTTTATTCAAAAATAGTTGACAACTAATTTGTATTGTCAGCTTATTTCAGTGCAAGCAAACATGTCCAGCGCTTGGTAGACAGGACCTACTACTGTCCCGAGGCTGAACTAAACTGTGAGGAGCTAAGTCATTATGTTTCATGGCTTGAGGATCTTGATACTGTCAAGACAAATTTTCTTCCTGCATTTAGAAATGTTAGTACTGAAAATGTGCGACCAATAGTGTTCGTAATGAACTACGGTCACATCTATTTAGGAAGGATGGTAAGATTTTTACTATTTGTCATCAGTGCATCTTTTTCCATACATTATTTTTGAAGCTAAACTTCATTGCTAAGTATGTTACCATACGATGTTCTTCAACAGGGACTCCCGATGAATGTTGTGCCTTATGGGATCGAGACTAAAGGTACCATGAGTATTATTAGCTTACGGCCAAGATATCCTACAGATTACTTTAGTGCATTCAAGATTAGCGACGGATGCTTAATAGTCTAAGACTGGACCAAATGTGTGATGGAGAAGCGCAGAGAAGTACTAGGGGGCAGCAAACAGATGCGCTACCCACGATTAGAAGACAGGTTCATCTGCATGCACCAACTTGATCAAGGAGGAGAGCTACGCATGTTTTATGTTATTTTACCTAAAAGAGAGCAGCAGGAGTGATTAGCTAGCTAGAAATGAGTTGAGGACGATGATGTGCTACACTATTACTATGGTGATAAAATAGCTAGTGTTGGTGGTAATGACTTTGATGATTATTATTAGCTAGTGTTAGTGGTGATTAAATAAATAATGTTGGTGGTAATGACTATGATGATGATTAAATAGCTTGTGCTGGCGGATTAGATTCAAGTGGAGGCAACATGTGGTGCACATCGAAAGTACTACTAGTCCAAACTGATCAAGTTTGGATTAGTAGTATACTTTTGACATGCATCACATATTGCCTCCACTTGAACATAATTCACCTTCATTTGACACACTGTTATGGACATAATGATGTAAACCTCATAACTGGTATTATACCAATATTTGTACGATGGCACATAAATACACTAAAAATAAAAAAATAAAAAAAGAATACTAGTAGCGATAGAGAGGAAACACGCTGCCAGTAGTTACATTAGCAGTAGTGTGGGAGTGAACAAACGCTGCAGCTATTTGTCCTAGCAGTAGCGCGTGCGGGCATGCGTTACTGCTAAGCAATAGCTATAGCGCCTTATTAGTAGCGCGTCTACCCGCGCTACTAGTGAGCACAAAACCAGCGCTACTGCTAGGGTTTTCCCTACTAGTGATGGTACATACATACAATTGTCTTTTTCAGTTTGTCCATGTGTGGAGTTAACAAATATGTGAAGGTACATTACATGACCTAACTGTGTCATCTTTGGTCTTAAATTGGGTGAATTTCAGTCTGGGATGAAGGCCAGCCTGAGCACCATTGTCCCAAGCGTGAAGATCCTGAGCTTAAAAGTGTGTTTCGATGTCCGCGATGAGGCAACGATGAGGCAGAGATGGTGCCCGTTTTCCTCAAATGCTTTCCCAATGTCGAGCGACTGCATATCACGGTATTTGCCGCCAGCCCATGTTTTACTTGCTTACACTCATCTGTTTATTGTATGGCATTTGGTGATAAAAGTTTCTCATGGCAGAATGTTTATTATTTCTGTTGCTTCTTGAATTCTTATTCATTTTTTCTCAAAGAGATGCGTCACGATCAAACGAATGTCTGCATTCGCGTTTGTAGAGTGCCGTAAGCTAGTATATTAGTGCTATGGATATTGCGAGGGGACATCCGGACATGCATTGGTAACTTCAGATCTGTAAGAGTTACACAAAATTAACTTGCACATTGGTTCCTACAGTTTCATAGAGGTCTCTCTGTGGTATACTATAGTACCATATATATGCAACTATACTAGTTGCATAATTTCAGGGCATTTCTCTGATAAACTAATTACTGGAAAAGGTTATCATGAGTCAATGACTTCGATCACGGAATTGGTCTTAAAGAGAACATTGAGCTAAATTTGCGCACTTACGAGATTCCATCGGAGGTTGGGCTTCTGTAGCTTCATTCTTAAAAAAAGAAAATTCTCTGCACTACGGTGCTACTTGTTAGTTCATATTTTCTGCTTGTTTCATCATGCACATGGAAACATTAATTGACTTGTCACTACTGAGTACTGACCACTACCACAAATCTGTTCCAGCATTCAGTATACATGAGTATAGTATATGGTGAAAAATCACAAAACTGGCCCTTTGGCCGAAGTTCAGCACAAAATGACCCTACATACATGACGCCCGCACCCGGGGTGCCATGCTAGACAACATAACGCCTCGGTCAAGGGCGCCATACTGGTCAGCGCTGACTGCCACGTCGGCTTGGCCTTGGGCCCATGACGCCTTGGCCCAAGGCGCCATGGGCTGTACCACGACGCCCCGGCCCGGGGCGCCATACCCCTTCACTACATCGCCGCCCGAGCCCCTCTCCTCTCTGTTCGTTCTGTCTTTCCTCTCTCTGTTCTTTCCCCACTCCATGGCGCCCCTCAAATCGCCCCTCCCTCTCCCCACTCTAGAGCTGCGGATCTGAGCCGAAGATCGGTGGATCCGGTTTCCCTTCGAATCCTGAAGGTATTCCCCTCCCTTTCCCCTCTATCTATTGGTTGAAATCTCTCCATTTGATTGATTTGGATGAAACCCTAGTTCATCTTTTTGTTGAAATGTATAGTGGATTTTGGTGTGATAATGTAGGGATTAGTGTGATTTAGGGTATGTATGGCTTACAATATGTATGATATAGGTTTATTATGAAAGTGCTATGAATTTGGTTAGGATATGTACGCACATATATATGGTGTATGGAAGAATTAGTGCAAATATCTGGTGTATTATGTTGTAGAAAATTATATGCACATATATGGTGTATGGAAGAAGAATTAGTGTAGAAATTTTGCACATGTATGTATGTTTTTGCACTAATGCGGATATTTGCAAATGACAAAGGGGCTTACCATATACATTTGTAATTTGCAGGATGGCTTCTCTTATCCATCCATCATATGGTCAATTGCATCGTGGACGGTTCATGGCAGATGAAGGAAGGGTTTTTGATCAGCTTCACCTGAGGTCCGGTTCGGTTCATGACAAGATGAAGTATGACGAGCGATACACGGAGTATATCCGGAAGACCGGGCTTCTCCCTTTCATCTCACTCATGTCTCGTTCGATGCCGAAGATGAACCTTGTGCGATCACGACACTCGTTGACCGATGGCGCCCTGAGACACATACTTTTCACTTCTATGCTGGGGAGATGACTGTCACTTTGCAGGATGTTTCTCTGATCACTGCACTTCCCATCAAAGGAAAGCCTATTTGTTTTAGCACAGATTCAGATGGATGGCGTGAGATTATGGTTGGACTCATAGGGAGGGAGCCAGGGGTACAAGGGAAGTCCGCCGGTGCAAGTTATCATTGGATTGTTGAACACTTTGGGGAATGCCCGGCTGATGCGGACGCTGAAACAGTGCAGCAGTATACCAGGGCATACTTGTGGTATGTAGTCAGCCGGACTCTTTTCTCTGACGGCACTGGCGTGAACGCTTTCTTTATGTGGCTTAAGCTGTTTGCTGGGTGGGAGCATGGACTCAGTTGGGGTACGGCGGGGTTGGCTTATTTGTATCGTCAGGTAAGTAGTTTTTCTTATAATATTGTGTTCACCATGTAGAAATTTTCTCTAGTTTGTAATGACATATTTCTTGTTTGTGTGTAGCTGGATGAGGCGTGCCGTAGGGGCGCGAATCCAAGAAACATTGTAGAGTCAAAGGAAGCCAACATCGGTGGTCCGATGCTTCTATTATCGATCTGGAGTTGGGAGCACTTGCCAGTGGGGCGGCCGACACCAAAGACTTACGACCGGTGGGATGATCATCACGACCCGGACCGTATGCCTACATGGGCATATAAATGGGACAAGGTTGAAGGTTTTGTTGGCAGTTCAAAGACTATGTATTTGCACTACTGCAACGAGCTTGACATCATGACCCCAGAGCAGGTATCTTAGTAGCCTCTTGCTTCGTCTCTTCGGTTTGTTCGGTTTTCCAAAATTCATACTAACAATGTAGTTTTTTCTTAATCTTTGTTTATAGGTTACCTGGGAACCATACGGAACGGAGGGCAATATTGGTAGGGGAGCTGGTTTTATTACTTTCAGACTTAACCCAAAGTGTCTACAAGAAGCACACTTATGGCGGATGCGTTGCCCGTTGATTTGTTATTATGCTGTTGAGTTTTATCAGCCACAACGAGTTATGACACAGTTTGTCTTATTTCAAGAGACCCCACCGAAGTACAAGGACACTTCGCTACATTTGCATAGGTAAGTGCTTAGCGGCGACTAATGCTTTCTCCATTGTTTGCAAAATACTAACAAAAATTCAATTCTCAAATGCTATGCAGTCTTGACAAGATGAAGCAGAAGCGTATAAAAAATGGGATCGAGAGCATGACATGTATATCCAGGAGTTCAAGCACAAGCTCAATAAGATTGAGCTTTCATTGCGTCAATCGACTTCTAAGCCTCGCCTGCAGCCTTTTGATACGGAAGCATTCAACAATTATCTTGTGTGGTTTCGTTCGGTTGCCCGTACTCAACTTAACGCACCCGTATTTCAGCCAGGGGACATATTACATGAACCTAATCCAGGTTTTGATCGGATGGCCAATATGGAGTACAACATGCTTATTAGAGATGGTAGACGGTATGAATTGGCGCCAACTATCTGCTTTGTGGTAAGTTACCATTATATCTATATGCTTGCCTACATTGTGCCAAAATGATTTGTCCTATTGTGTCCAACAGCAAAACGAGCTCTCGAAGCATGTGAACGACGCCGGTGAGGCACTCAAGTACCCTCCAGGTGAAGAGTCGTACAATAAGCTTAAAGCTTTTGTTGAGGTATGACATTTGATAATTTGTTTTTCATACACATTTTTTAGGCATATCTCCTTACTTCATGATATGTCAATTTCATAGCGGAGCAAGTCTTGGGCATGTGGTCTTGGTGCTCTACTAGGCTGCCGCTCCACCGATGTCGCCGTCCCTACAGCTTCGAGGTCGAGATCATCATCCAGCGGCACTCAGCAGCAAGGCGAAGAATCGGTTGATGACATGAAGGAGGAGGGGGATGAACAGACGCATGATGAGATTAACACCTCGCAGATGCCCGATGCGCCTCAGCCTAGTCAAAGGCGTGGAAAGTATACTTCGGGCAAATACGCAAGGAAGGCACGTAAGGACCCGGTGATCGAGGCCGCCTCAGAGGAGGAGGAGGAAGAGGAGGTGGAGGTGCCGCTGCAGAGGAGAAGGCGCTTAGTGAAGGGGAAGGATGCTGCACTGGCTAAGAGGGGGAAAGGAAGGAAATAATGCATTTGTCTTCAACTTTGTGGTGAACTATGTATGAAACTAGATGCATTTGTGGTGAACTATGTATTTGTGGTGAAACTTGATGCATTTGTGGTGAAACTTGATGTACTTGAAGCATCAGCAAAAGTTGGTGTATGAAACTATGTATAAGTTGGTGTATGGAAACTCCAGCAGCAAAACTTGGTGTACAAAAACTCCAGCAGCAAAACTTGCCAGCACGACACCCTGGGCTGGGGCGCCATGCCTATTGCCAGCACGACGCCCTAGGTCAGGGCGCCATGCTTGTTGCCAGCACGGTGCCCCAGCCCAGGGCGCCATGGTCGGTGAAAATGGCTAAGTCCAAATGAAAATTGCTTCTGATGTTGGGGGTGCCATGCAATTTTTCTTGGCGCCATGTATGACGCCCTGGCCTAGGGCGCCATACTTATTAACATGGCGCCTTAAGCTAGGGCGCCGTGACCTGCACTTCTCTGTTTTTTGCCTGTTATGTGGTTTCTGTTTTTTTGTAACTAACATGGTTTCAGTTTTCAACCACATAAGTTCACGACATACATTCAAAAGGTTCACGACATACATTCATTCCACACATACATTACTTTCATGACTTACATAGTTCAACCACCCAAAAGGTTCACGACATACATAAGTTCGACCACCCAAAAGATTCACGATATACATAAGTTCGACACATCATTAGTTTCACACCCCAAGCCAATAAGCGAAGCCTCGACCATCACCATCAGCACGGCCACGTCCTCAAGCACCACCGTCACCACGTCCACGTCCTCGAGCTCCACCGTCACCATGGCCACGTCCTCGAGCACCACCGTCACCACGACCACGTCCTCGAGCTCCACCGTCACCATGGCCACGTCCTAGAGCACCACCATCACCACGGCCACGTCCTCGAGCACCACCATCACCGTGGCTGACACCACCATCACCATCTTGTTTTGATCTCTTTCTTTTGCCCCTTGAGCTACAACCTCTACTATTGTGCCCCTCGTTGTTACATTCACCGCAACGGTTGATGTCACGAGGCTCTGTGAAATGTTGGCTACCCCATTCCTTACGGAATCCACCACCCCAATCATCCATGTCACCCAAGAAACGCTATGTCTTCCATCTTCCACGTGTCACCACCTTCATTTCCAAATCAGGGTATAGTGGGGGTCCATGGTATTCCGGCCATTTAGATTGGTCTAGATAGGGATGAAACCTCGCAGCCCATGTTTTTTTGACTGCATTGATCGAATACTCCTCCAATCTTACATTGTTGGTCATGTTGACACTCACATTTCTAGTGCGAGATGCAGCCAACAAGTGAGAGCACGGGAGATGATACAACGTAGGCCTCTCGCATGAACACGCGCCCATCTTAAGATAAACCTTGAAGGATCCACCTCCATATGGCACGTCGTCACGCGACATTCCACCGTGCTCATCAACTTGGTAAATCAATTCTATGTTGTCAAAGGACTGGACTTTGTGTGAATCCGCCTTCCTTGCTTGGTATTCCATCCAATCGTCGATCTTTGGTGGATACTTGTACATCTTTTTGGCCTTGTTTTTCCCGGACATCAAGTTGGATGTTTCTTCACTATACTTTTGAAAATAGACATTCAACTTCTGGATTGTATACTCTACTATTGCAGTCACCAGCAATGCACGGACACCCTTTAGCACCATGTTGAAACATTCAGCCATGTTGTTTGTCATGTCCCCGTACCTCACTCCATCGTTGTCAAAAGCCCGTGCCCACTTTCCTTTATCGGCAAGATTCCTATTTAGGAAATCTTTGCCACCATTGTTTGCTTTGGCATACACTTTGTCCCACAACTTCTCAAAATGTCTAGTGGTGAATGCGAGACAACAATCATGAAGAAGGTTAGACAATTCCTTGTCTCCACATGCTCGGTAAAAGTTGGAAACAAAATGCCTCATGCACCACCTATGGTGCACGCGAGGATGTCCTGGAATGTCAATCTCCACTGCATTGAGTATCCCTGCGTGGCGGTCCGAGATGATGCAAACCTCTCTTTCGGGTCCAATTACCTTGGTCCTCACTAGACTAAGAAACCACTCCCAGTTGTCGTTGTTCTCCGCCGACACCAAAGCAAACGCCAATGGAACCAATTTGTCACCACCATCATTAGCACGGCGATCAACAATGTTCCCTTGAACTGGCCAGTCAGAAATGTGCCATCCACGGACATAACCGGCCTACAATGCTTGAAGGCCCTAATGCATGGCTCAAAAGTCCAGAATGCATGTCCAAATATACGAACGTTTGCATCATTGTATATCCTTGTTCCCATGCCATCTGGCTCCACCATATAGTACATGCCAGGATTTTCTGCCGCCATCGCTTTCAACACCATCGCGAGGCGGTTGAATGATTCTTCCCAACCACCATACAATATCTCAAAGGCAGCTTGCTTGGCCTTCCATGCCTTCCCATACTTCACCTCATACCCAAAAACCTCCTTCACCATCTCCATCAAAGCCCGAATGGGATATGTCGGGAGTATCTTTATGGAGGCTGAAAATCGATATGCAATGAATTTGGAGGTCAATTGACGATGCTCATCCTTTACATTAGCATTATCAATATCCTTGCCACTACATCGATGGTGAAACACGGAACTTGTAATCTTCCATTGTGGCCCGCCTTTGACACATCTTGCATGGATAACCCAAGGGCAATGATTCTTGTGTTCCTCACATTTGACCACATAACGCACTTTCAAGTTTGACTTCTCCACAATGAATGGCCGATGAAACTTAACCGCGTAGTCCTTGGCCCATATTTGAAGTTCTGTCAAGCTTTCAAAGATTGTTCCTTCACTAACACCATACACACTTGCTTTGGTATGTCACTTTGAAGTTAACCTTGGTGCAAGAATTTTACTTGTGCCACCATCAACAATCGCCTTATCGGCTAGGCTTAGATCACGAAACAATGATGTCTTGTGACTACGGCCTATTACCTTCTTGAAAGCATTGGCTTCTTTAGCCGTCAAACCATCCTCATCTATTTCTTCATCTGGGCCTTCATCCTCCGAGTCCCACGCATAGGACCTACTGTTTGGAATCTCATGGTCCATGTACTCTTCCATGCAATTTGCCTCAACATCACCAACATAATGGTCATGAAGATAAGCTTCCGATTCATCACCCTCAAACTCACCACCATCCATGTGCAAGTCTTCATTATCAACTTGGTCATTCCCGCCGGGGCTCAAACATTGGGTCATTGGAGGTTGGCTCATTGTTGTGTCATGCACATCCAGAGTGACATGTGTTGAATCTTGAACCGGGCTTCTAACATCATATGAAGATGCACACTGATTCAAATCAATGTGCAGCCGAGCACGAACAACCTTTGTGGCAAATAACTCAAATGATTTATCTTGTGAGGCCAACACACTCTCTTTATATGCTTCCCAATGAAACTCGGAGTCAGGAGGCATTATCTTCCAACGAATATGTTGCCCATACCCAACATTATACCTTCCGATTAAGTCTACTCCATCGCTTTCTTCCATCCAATTCAACCTTCTTCGAAGCTCAACCAAAACCTCCTCAAGGCTAGGACTTGTGGAAACACCATCACTACCGGCTTCTTCTTCGGGTCACCATACTCCGCGTCTCCCTTCTGAAAGGAGACAAAGTCCACATGATGCACATTGACGATCCTCGCCATCTAGAATCATAAACAACAAAATGCATCAACAAAAATAGCAAAATTGGATGACCTAGGGTTTCCCCAAATCCCCACAATGTTGAGATTTCAACCAACAAAAAGAGGAGGAATGATGGAGAATACCTTGAGGGGTCGAAGGGAAGGATAAATCACCGATTTGGAGCTCCGATCCACGAAATTTTGTGCGCATTAGGTAGGGGATTGAGTGGGGTGGCCGGGGTGGAGAAGGGGGAAAGTGAGGATATGTGGAGGGGAGACTTTGTTTTGTTCACGCAAGGGGCATGGCGCCCTGAGCAGGGGCGTCATGACCATCAGCATGGTGCCCTGGCCTGGGGCGCCATGGTGGCATGCCCTGCCAACGTAGCAAGTAAGCGCTGACCAGTCTGGCGCCCTTGACCGAGGCGTTATGTTGTCTAGCATGGCGCCCCGGGTGCGGGCGTCATGCGTGTAGGGCCATTTTGTAAATATTTTCAAAAGAGGACCATTTTATGTTGAACTTCGGCCAAAGGGCCAGTTTTGTGATTTTTCACTAGTATATGTACAGTGTTTGGTGTTGAGCACTGCACAATTTTTTAAAATCAGCTGCAAAAAGATGCCCGCTTTAATTCTTGTACACTCATAATGCGTTTACCTTTTATAACCTTTTATCCAAGTAGCTACTGGCAACTATGGACCAATGTATCTGAGCCAATTCATGTTTTGGTTGCATTACAATCTCGTCATATTTATTTCTAGCTGATTGTTTTCTTTGATTGATTTGTATAGATGTGTCAATTTAATTATCATCAGAGCTCTTTATGGTCTTTCTGTTTTCGTCTAATGTGAAAAGTGAATCCTGCATGTAGTTGTGCTAGCGATTTTCAGTAATATGGCCATGAGTAAGGCGGGGATGCCATGAGTGCGGACTTTTGGAGGCCGAGCTCCAGTGAGCTCGATATTTGAAAAAATCAAAAAGCGTATTTAAAAGTTCCAAAAAAATCTGAAAAAAATATCATGAAAACTTATATGTATTCCGCAAGAACGTGTTAAATTTCGTCGAAAAATGTTGTGATTTGTAGGCTGTACAAAAATAACAAATTTCTGGCCCAATAACAAAAATAAAAGGCCCATTAAAAATGTGTATTTGTCTTTTTCCTGTAGGCCACATGTAAACGTATAATACTGTGAAATTTTGCATATACATAGTATACATGTGCATGTGTGTTCAAAAAATAAATTTGGAATTTTTCATGCTCCAGAAAAATAAAAAATGAAAACAAGCTCACTGGAGCTCGGCCTCCGATGGCATTTTCCGGGGATGCCATGAGCTATATGGCTAGACATATTTGACCAGTCGCAGCTTAAGGGCTTCTTTGATTCAAAGGAATCTTATATGATTTCTGGAGGATTGGAATCCTTAGGATTTTTTTTCTATGTTGGTCCTTTGATTCATAGGATTGGATCCCATAGGAATTTTTCCTATGAAATCTTCTGTACTACATTTCATAGGAAATTTAACATCCACTCGAACCTCTTTTTACAATTCCTTTGTTTTTCCCGTGGCATCAAACAATCATTGATAATTCTATAGGATTCGAATGGGCATGCCACTCCAACCCTACACTTTTCCTATTCCTATGTTTTTAAAATCCTACGAATCAAAGAGGCCCTAAAAGTTCTTGCAGTTACATGTTCATCTGTTTATCTTACGAACTGTTATCAAAATCTTGTTCCACAGTTCATTATGCCTATTTTGATTTCTATTACTTTGTACTTCTTCGTTTCTGGTGCGTCTAGATATTTGACCTTTTTTTGGTTTTTCATTGTGTTCATCTTGCTAGCAATACCAGTACCGTGGATGTCGCAAGTGCCGTGCAGTTCTTGTTTCAGACTGGTTTAACCTGCACATAGTATACTATACATCGCTGCCTACTGTTTTTTTAGGTCCATGTGGTATACCACAGTACCATATTTACACTACTACACTAACTGTATTGTACCAGGCTTACTATTGTCATGGCTCACATTTGTAAATGAATATATTATTTGGCAAAATATGCACATGTTTAAGACTTCTGCTTTAGACTAGAATATGCAGCCTTAATTTTTCATGTTTTAGACTAGACTTCTGCTTTAGACTAGAATATGCCTGCTTGCGTATACAACAGCTCAGTTGTTTTCTCTGTTCTACTAGTCTGCCTTGTCATTTCTCCCAAATATGTGTTTGGTTATGCATACATATATTGCACGTTATGTGTTCAACGACATATCTTGAGGCTTTCACATATCTTGAGGCTTTCTTCATTCCAACTTTCCAACTGCTGCCTTCAAAAAAAACTTTCCAACTGCTGACCGATTCAATCAACTTTTGCAGTCTGGCAAACAATCAACTGGTCAGCTCAAGTTCAGGGAAGGTCCCATTGAAAGTGCCATGTCGCGCATCAAAATGATGTGTTTCCGTGAATTCCGTGGGGATGAAGGCGAGGTTGCCTTCCTCAGATTGTTCTTCAAGAGCACAACGATGCTGGAGACCGCAGTGGTAATAATGGTGAACCCCAGCTTCACACCATTTTCGACAGCTGCAGCATCTTCCATGGTGCGGCGAGCTTCTGAAGTGAATAGGTGCAACCAAGTGCTGGTCCTTGAGAGCATAGGTCCTGAAGGAGGCGATGCGTGGAGCTTTAGAATAGGAAGTGATTTTTCATGTGAGGACCCCTTTGCAGAAATGGAGGCCCTCAGCCAATCTTAGTGCCCGCAGAGCCGTGGATTTTTTTGGATGTGCTGAACTATGATCAGTCATGGATGGTATCTGCTTCTTTTGGCTTGCGGCCTTTGATTTGGCGGTCTTACATTGTGTTAAAATTTGTGGCCTGATATCTGGTGGGAATCAGAGATACTATGAATTTGTACACTAGCAGATTTGCATTTTCTCGTCCTTATTGAGGTGTCAAATATAAGACCTCCATGGTTTACTGAAATCTGCTGCCTCACTTTCTAATTTGTGTTACACATGAGTAGATGCATATATAGCGACGACGCCAGCACAATTATTTTTCTGCCTCACTTTGGTGCTTTGTGCTAGTTCCATGCATGGAAGTATTGATGATCTGCCATTTCTCCAACACCATAATTTGAGGCTTCATTTATGCATGGAGGTATGGTGTCTAGTGGGAATCAGATTTACCATGAACTGATTATTTGTAATGCCGTGTAATCTGTTTATCAGTTTCCATCAGTAACATTTTCATTGTGCTCCTGATAATCACGCTACACTTCTATACACTTGTAAATTTGGTTGCAATTTATCTTGATAGCATATGCACACTCGCAACATTTTGTGCGAAATGGAACAAAGTAAAAATGTGTATCTGCGAACGCATTACTATTCACTCACCGCTGCCTGTGAAAGGTCAGTGATTGTCCACTGGAACTATTAAGGAACAAGCTATTCAAATTTGCCGATCGCTTCAAATTTACAAATAATTTACCAATCGCTTTGAATTTCCAAGTTGTACCAACAACAAGAAGCAGGGCATGGAGCTATATTTTTGCTGCAAAGCATAGAACTTGCATCTTTGCCATGAAGCACAAACAAGCAGGAGCATGGGAAACCTGCTACAACATTTGCTGCAAGATACACAAGTTGCATCTTCACAAGAACATGCCAAACGATAAGCTAGTCACATAGACCACAACATTATACTGTGAACCCAACTTCAGTGCTCCAACTTTTAAGTCAATGCATTATTGCCAAAATTAACCAACAAATATTGTGAGAACTACATGACATGAAAATTTCCTTGTCAGTTCTTAGCGGTGAGAGTATTGTTCTCCGTGACCCAAACCCGGTTGTCCAGCTTGACGAAACGCTTCAGGTTTTCATAAGGCAACGTCTTGGCATCTTTCATCCGCAGCTTGCTCAGAACAAGACGCTTGTTGATCATCTGCCACAGGATATTTGCCCCAAACACACTTGTACCGGGCCTTCCAGTCCCCACGCGCCCGTGCTCCCTTCCCGGGGCAGGGAGGCGGCAGCGGTGCAGCCCGGCTTGGCTGCGGTCCGGCGGCCCTGCGGTGGCGGCCGGCGGCCGGCGTGGTGACGGCGCCGCTCCTTGGCGGCGGGGCGGCGTGGTGGTGCCGGGTGGCCGTCGACGCGCCCCCGGCCCAGATCCGGGCACGTCGGGCCCATCTGGGCCCCTGGGGGCCGGCCCCCCGGCATGGTCTCGTTGTCTGCGGCGCGGTGAGGAGGAGGAGCGGCTCGGACTTGGGGCGTCGACGTCGATGGCGTGCCGGCAGCAGCGCGAAGGCGGGAGCTTTACGGTCCCACGAGGGCTCAGCCGGGCCTGTGGGCCTACGGGCCTGGTGTGCTCCTGCTATTGCGTCCGGACGGCTACTGTCGCTGACGGTGGAGGTGGGGCCCTCCCGCGTGCCGATGGTGCTGATGCCCTAGTCCCGGCTCTGATTCCTCGTCGTGCTGTTCTCACTTCGCGGTGCCGTGGTGAGACGGCGTGGAGGCCTCATGACTGCGTTGGCGTAGGGTGGTGGTTGGTTTGGTGGCGGGATCCGGAGCGCCCGAGGTGCGGGTTGGGATCGGGGGAAACCCTTGTCGGCGGGGCCGACCCCGGCGCGGTGGCGCCTTTGGGTGCCGCCTGACCTTCCGGGAGGGCGTCGGGGGCTACTCTTCCTATCGCCTCGTCGTGTACCGGGGGAAACCCTTGGCAGCAGCGTCGTCATCATCGCGATCCTTCTTGGAGGTGTTGATTGGTGCCGGCGCTTCGGAGTCTTGGAGCCTAGTGGATTAGACCGGTGGGCCTAGCGATCGCGAGGCTTCTTCGTTTTTGTTGATCCGCCGTTGTCGGCATTTGTTTCTTTTGCTCTTTTTCTGTTGTTTCTTTTGGGCGTGACTGTGCTGCTTCCGCCCCAGCACCTATCCCTGTATGATCCGGTTGGTTGCTTTGTATACAAAGCGGGGGGAAACCCTTTTTCGGCAAACACACTTGTACTCTTCATTTCTTTGCTGAGCACAGGTTTAGCATCAGCCACGCCACCTTTTTGAAGGAAATATGCCCTAGAGGCAATAATAAAGTTGTTATTTATATTTCCTTATATCATGATAAATGTTTATTATTCATGCTAGAATTGTATTAACCGGAAACTTAGTACATGTGTAAATACATAGACAAACAGAATGTCACTAGTATGCCTCTACTTGACTAGCTCGTTGAATCAATGATGGTTATGTTTTCTAACCATAGACATGAGTTGTTATTTGATTAACAGGATCACATCATTAGAGAATGATGTGATTGACTTTTTTTGTGGTTGAGAGAATGATGTGATTGACTTGACCCATCCGTTAGCTTAGCATGATGATCGTTTAGTTTACTGCTATTGCTTTCTCCATAACTTATACATGTTCCTATGACTATGAGATCATGCAACTCCCGAATACCGGAAGAACACTTAGTGTGCCATCAAACGTCACAACGTAATTGGGTGACTATAAAGATGCTCTACAGGTGTCTCCAATGGTGTTTGTTGAGTTGGCATACATCGAGATTAGGATTTGTCACTCTGTGTATCGGAGAGGTATCTCTGGGCCCTCTGGGTAATGCACATCATTATAAGCCTTGCAAGCAACGTGACTAATGAGTTAGTTGCGGGATGATAAATTACGGAACGAGTAAAGAGACTTGCCGGTAACGAGATTGAACTAGGTATTGAGATACCGACGATCGAATCTCAGACAAGTAACATACCGATGACAAAGGGAACAACGTATGTTGTTGTGCGGTTTGACCGATGAAGATCTTCGTAGAATATGTAGGAACCAATATGATCATCCAGGTTTCGCTATTGGTTATTGACCGGAGATGAGTCTCGGTCATGCCTACATAGTTCTCGAACCCGCAGGGTCCGCACGCTTAACGTTCGGTGACGATCGGTATTATGGGTTCATGTGTTTTGATGTATCGAATGTAGTTCGGAGTCCCAGATATGATCATGGACATGATGAGGAGTCTCGAAATGATCGAGACACAAAGATTGATATATTGGACGGCTATATTCGGACACCGGAAGTGTTCCGGGTGATTTCGGAGAAAACCGGAGTGCTAGGGGGTTACCGGAACCCCCCGGGGAACTCCGTGCGCCCCCTCCCCCTCTGGTCTGAATTGGACTACAGAAGGGGGGCGGCGCCCCCCTTTCCTTCTCCCTCTCCTCCTTCCTTTCCCCCTCCTAGTAGGACTAGAAAAAAGGAAGTCTTACTCCTACTAGGAAGAGGACTCCTCTCCTGGCGCGCCCCAAGGGCCGGCCGGCCTCCCCCCTTGCTCCTTTATATACGAGAGCAGGGGGGCACCCTAGGACACACAAATTGATCATTGATCTCTTAGCCGTGTGCGGTGCCCCCCTCCACCATAATCCACCTCGGTCATATCGTCGTAGTGCTTAGGCGAAGCCCTGCGCCGGTAGCTTCATCATCACCGTCATCACGCCGTCATGTTGATTCCCCGATTCCCCGTGTTAGGCCATAATTCGCAGTATGGCATCTTTCACAATATGTCAGGCAATAACCACCACAATATGCTTGGTTAGCAAATTTTTCTTGGAGTTGAGCAAAATCATGAGAAAGGCGAAGAACAGAAATGCCCAGTTATAATACCAGTTTGTTTCTTGCTGAAGCAAAATCAGTTGAAACATCAGGCACTAGTTGCAGCATGAAGCACTAGTCGACTCAAAATCAGATCCACAATCCAGCCTTTAGACCATTTATTTATGCACAACACAGTTCACAACACCGTGCCGCATCGTACCGCGCGAGCCATGCCCGCTGGCCGCCATGGGGTCGCACGCACCATCTTGCCGCATGCCACCTAGTGCCGAGCCGCATCGTACATATTTGAACTAAACTCCAGCTGTGAGTTGGAAAGAGAAAAAAGAAACGAAAGAATCGATAATCCAGTATGCATGCAATAAGAGAGGGAAGAAATGGAAACGCGGTTGCAACGGAATAATCAGATCGGGCATGTTGCTTCAACTGCATGCCCAACAGGCCACATGCATTCACCCAAGGGCCGCCAGTGGCGGAGCTGAAATGAATACATGGGGGGGGCAAAGACAAAAAAACGTTTGATGCAATTCAAGCAACCGTAGACAAATATGTGGTGCAAGCAACAAGAAATTCCCAATTAGATCAAATGAATAGGCATACTACATGATTGTTAAATTACTAATCAAATTCATACTGGGAAACAACAAGAAATTCCAAATTTTGCTGCCCCTAATTTGACTCGTACATGCAACATTGCTGCAGAGGATTCGGTAGTTTAAGGTTGCAAGCACAGGGCACTTAAAAAAGTTGGCCGAAAGCCGGTGGGGTTCACTACTACCTG
>NC_041382.1:30917206-30922522 GCF_002162155.2 Triticum dicoccoides
CTATGTATAGCTTCTGTACCTATGTACGTATTGTAACAGAACCATTATATATAATGAGATAAGCCACCCCTAGAGGGTTGTGCTGGTTCCCAAAACTTATTGTCTTACATGGCATCACGCTAGGTTACGATCGCTTCCGCTTCTAAACCCTAATACCCGCACCGCCGCCACAGCCGCCGCCGCCTTCACCGCCGCCGCTGCGCCACCGATCGCGCGGCCGCCATGTCGAGCGCCACCACCACCGGTTCCACTGCTGCGGGCTTCCTCCCGGCCTCTCTTGTGGCTCTGCTCAACCTCCCGCTCGATGCCGTCTCCGTTCCCGCTCCGATCGGGACAAGGAGCATCGGCTCCGTCTTCTCCACGCCGCCGGCACCCTCGCTCGGGCGTGATCTCGTGGTCCACATCGCGGCGCCGCCGTCCGCTGCGGACTCCGCAGGCGTCGTCCCGCCGCTCCTGCCGCAAGCGGATCACACCGCACCGCTGGCGGGGTTGGCGGCGTCCGCCCCGGCTGCGGGCCTTGCGGCGTCCGCACCGGCCGTGAGCTTTGCGGCGCCCGCCCTGGCTGCGGTCCCGCCTCCTCCCGCATCGGCTTCGGTGCCTCCGGCTGCCTCCATGGTGTTTGCACCCCAGGCAGCCTCCTCGATGGGATCGTCTTCGCCGCCGCCGTTTCACTTCGGTCATCTCATCACCATCAAGCTCTCCGCCGACAACTACATCTTCTGGCGTGCGCAGGTTCTCCCGCTCTTGGGGAGTCACTACCTGCTAGGCTACGTCGACGGATCGCTTCCCTGCCCACCCGCGCTGGTAGATAGCGTGCACGGTCCGGTCTACAATCCGGCCCATCGCGTCTGGACGGGGCAGGACCAGGCGAACCTCTCCTCCATCCAGGGGTCGCTCTCGCCGGCAGTTGTCGGCCTTGTTGTCTTCGCGAAGACGTCTCATGAGGCCTGGACCATCCTTGAGCGCACCTTTGCAGCGCAGTCCCAGGCTCGTGTCTCTGCACTCCGTCGTCAGCTTGGAGAGTGTCAGAAGCTTGACTCCACTGCCACTGAGTTCTACAACAAGGTCAAGGGCCTCGCCGACACATTGGCCTCCATTGGACAGCCCCTAACCGACTCCGAGTTCAACTCGTTTATTGTCAATGGTCTTGATGAGGAGTATGATGCCTTAGTCGAGATCATCAACGAGCGGGGCAACTCGACACCCATGCTGGCACACGAGGTTTTCTCTCGGCTCCTTCTCACTGAGCAACGGGTCGAGACTCGCCGCACCAGGGGCACTGGCTCCCTCTCGGCCAACGCCGCCACCAAGGGTGGCCGCTCTTCTTCATCACCCCGGTCTCCCTTGGGGCTGCCACCGTCGCCCGCCTTGGCCCCCCCACCTACTGCGACCTTATCGGGGGCTGGTGGTCCACGTGTGTGCCAGCTTTGTGGCCGCGATGGGCACTGGGCCTCCAAGTGTCATAAGCGCTTCCAGCGAAGCTTCCTTGGTCTTGGCAATGACGGCAAAGATACACGCAACAATGCCCGTCAGGTCGCCATGGCTGATCGTCCCGCGCCGCAGAAGCAACAGGGACACACTCAGTCCTACTCCATCGATCCACACTGGTACATGGACTCTGGGGCGACAGAGCATCTGACCAGCGAGATGGGGAAGCTTCACACTCGTGAACCCTATCATGGCTCCGACAAGATCCACACCGCCAATGGAGCAGGTATGCACATCTCTCATATTGGTCAAGCATCTCTTCTCACTAGACATGCCAATAGGAGTCTTCAGCTGCGCAATGTTCTTCGAGTTCCATCTGTGACCCGTAATCTTCTTTCAGTTCCTAAACTCACACGTGATAATAATGTGCTTTGTGAATTTCACCCTTTTGATCTTTTTATTAAGGATCGGGGCACGAGGGACATTCTTCTTAGTGGGCGGTTGTGCCAGGGCCTCTACCGTCTGGAGCATCCTGGCGTCGCCCGTGTTTTCAGTGGAGTTCGGGTCTCTCCGTCACAGTGGCATGCTCGTCTTGGTCACCCGGCCACACCTATTGTCCGTCATATTTTGCGTCGTCATGAGCTTCCTAGTTTGTCTAGTAATAAAGATGTAGCAGTGTGTGATGCTTGTCAGCAGGGGAAGAGTCATCAACTTCCTTTTTCGGAGTCCAGTCGTGAGGTGAAACATCCTTTAGAACTTGTGTTTTCAGATGTATGGGGTCCTGCTCAGACTTCTGTCAGTGGTCATAATTACTATAGTCGCTTTACCTGGCTTTACCTTATTAAACGCAAATCTGATGTGTTTGATATTTTTGTTCAGTTTCAAAAACATGTTGAACGTCTTCTCAAGCACAAAATTGTTCATGTCCAGTCGGACTGGGGGGGGGCGAGTATCGCAACCTCAACTCCTTCTTTCAGTCGCTTGGGATAGCTCATCGTTTAGCATGTCCACATACACATCAGCAGAATGGTTCAGTCGAACGTAAGCATCGTCATATTGTTGAAGCTGGTCTTACTCTTTTGGCCCATGCATCTGTTCCGTTTCGGTTTTGGAGTGATGCTTTCACCACTGCATGCGTTCTCATCAACCGTACTCCCACTCGTGTTTTAAACATGAAGACTCCCATTGAGGTTCTCCTTAATGAACAACCTGATTATACCTTTTTCAAGGTATTTGGGTGTGCTTGCTGGCCGCATCTTCGTCCATATAATAAGCGCAAGCTTGAGTTTCGTTCTAAGAAGTGTGTTTTTCTTGGCTATAGCTCTCTTCATAAAGGTTACAAATGTCTTCATGTTCCCACTAATCGTGTCTATATATCTCGGGACGTCGTGTTTGATGAGCATGTTTTTCCCTTTGCCAAACTTCCTGTGTCCACTGTCGAACCACCATCTCTGCATTCATCCTCTGTTGCTTCTGACCAATTTGATGATGTTGCATACTCTCCTTTGCTGTTACCTAACCATGGTGCAGGAACCGGACGTGGGGCTCGTTTGGAGCTTTTGGAGGATTCACCATCATCATCACCGCCTTCTGATGGGCACGTTGATCGCCCTATGTTGCATGGCATCGATTTGCGTGCCCATGCATGGTCACCCGAAGAGCCCATCGCGCCGAGCATCTCCACTGCTCGGTCCGTTACGCCAGCGACCGCCGAGTCTCCAGCGGCTCGGCCCTCTTCGCCAGCGGCCGCCGAGTCTTCAGCGGCTCGGCATGTCACGCCGTCTTCGCCCGCGGCTCGGCCCGTCACGCCGTCTTCGCCTGCAGCTCGGGTCCGCGACGCTGTCCTCACATCGCCTTCATCCGCGGATCGGCCCGCGACATCGGCCGCGCCACGGCCCACTATGCTGGGCTCGCCATCGGCCCGGTCTGTGACGCCGGCGTCGCCAGCTGCTTCGTCCGCTCTGCCGGTTTCGCCGGTGGGCCGACCTTCTTCGCCGACCAAGCCCGAGGCTACTGTGTCTGGCTCCTCGTCACCGGCTGACTCGTCAACGTCGCCGTCCTCCAGCCCGTTGCAGGCTGCTCCGTCGACCTCGGTGGTTCCTGTGTCCCGACCACATACACGCAGTCGCAGTGGCATTTTCAAACCTAAGGAACGTAAGGATGGTACGGTTGCTTGGTTGGCTGCTTGTTTGGCTGCTGCTGTTGTGGATCCATCTTCTGAGCCTCGCTCATATCAGGCTGCCCTGCGCATTCCACATTGGCGAGAGGCTATGGAGCAGGAGTTTCATGCTCTCCTTCGTAACAAGACATGGACTCTCGTTCCTCCACCACCACGGGTAAATATTATTGACTCAAAATGGGTATTCAAAGTGAAGAAGCATTCGGATGGATCTATTGAGTGTTACAAAGCGCGACTTGTTGCTCGCGGTTTTCGGCAGCGCCATGGTCTTGACTATGAGGACACCTTCAGTCCTGTCGTCAAGCCTACCACTATTCGGCTTCTTCTCTCCATTGCTGTTTCTCGTGGTTGGTCACTTCGTCAACTTGATGTGCAGAATGCTTTTCTACATGGTTTTTTTGGAGGAAGAGGTTTATATGAAACAGCCACCTGGTTTCTCTGATCCTGATCGTCCTGACTATATCTGTCGTCTCTCCAAAGCACTATATGGTTTGAAGCAAGCTCCTCGTGCCTGGCATGCCCGCCTTGCCTCTGCCCTTCGTGCTCATGGGTTTGTGCCGTCCACTGCTGACACTTCATTATTTCTTCTACAGAAGCCAGAAGTCACTATGTATCTTTTGGTATATGTCGATGATATTATCCTTGTCAGCTCTTCTCAGTATGCTGCTGATGCTCTTGTCTGCTCTCTTGGTGCTGATTTTGCGGTCAAAGATCTTGGGAAGCTTCACTACTTTCTTGGAGTTGAGGTCACTTCTCGTGCTACTGGTCTTGTCCTTACGCAGAAGAAGTACTCCTTGGAGTTGTTACAAAGAGCGGGCATGCTGAAGTGCAAACCGACCACCACACCCATGTCGTCTACTGACAAGATAACAGCTGTTGATGGTGAGCTTTTGTCTCCTGCGGATGCCACAGAGTACAGGAGCATTGTTGGTGGACTTCAGTACTTGACGATCACGAGACCAGATATCTCTTATGCTGTTAACAGGGTTTGTCAGTATCTTCAGGCTCCCAGAGATACTCATTGGGCTGCTGTTAAACGCATTCTTCGTTATGTTCAGTTCACCCTGACATTTGGTATGCATATTCGGCCGACTTCCTCTCGGGTCCTTTCGGCCTTCTCTGATGCAGATTGGGCTGGTAGCCCAGATGACAGGCGATCCACGGGGGGTTATGCAGTATTCTTTGGCCCTAATTTGATCGCCTGGAGTGCTCGAAAACAGGCTACTGTGTCACGTAGTAGTACTGAAGCTGAGTACAAGGCTGTGGCTAATGCTACTGCAGAGATTATTTGGGTGCAGTCTTTGCTTCAGGAGTTGGGTTTGTCTCAACCACAGCCTCCTATTCTTTGGTGTGATAACATCGGTGCTACATACCTTTCTGCAAATCCAGTATTTCATGCCCGAACGAAACACATTGAAGTTGACTATCACTTTGTACGGGAACGTGTATCACAGAAGCAACTCCAGATCAAGTTTATCTCATCTAAGGATCAACTTGCAGACATCTTCACTAAGCCTTTACCACTGCCACAGTTTGAGGCTGGTAGGCGCAATCTTACCCTTCTCAGTTCTTTAGAAAGTGGCTAAGATTGAGGGAGGGTGTTAGACTATGTATAGCTTCTGTACCTATGTACGTATTGTAACAGAACCATTATATATAATGAGATAAGCCACCCCTAGAGGGTTGTGCTGGTTCCCAAAACTTATTGT
>NC_041382.1:30922849-30929634 GCF_002162155.2 Triticum dicoccoides
GGGGGGGAGGAGGGCACGGCCCCCTCAGCCTTACATGTAGCTCCGCCGTTGCTGGGTGGCTGCGGCTGCGATGGCGGCCACCGTGGAATTTTTATTTGGATTTTTTTGAAATGGAGAAGTTTGTTTCTTGACTTTTTTTTCAATAAAATAGGCCCTCATGCATGGAGGCCGAGCTCCAAAATTCCCTACTCTTCTTACAAATATATTGTTACCTGTGGCACTCTTAGTCTTAACCCGTTTATCATACAACATTTGGGTAGAAAACTTTGGCATGGCACAAAGTTTGGATGTCATTTCTTTGATCTCTGATTTCACATTTCATTTCAGGCCTCGTACAAAGTGCTACGCATGTCTCTTTTTTCTTCTTCTTCTTTTTCATTTCCTCTTTTGGCTTGGAAGGATCCATTACTTTGCATATATTCTGTAAACAAAGCATGTGTTTATCCGGATCACGCCAATGGAGGGGGTAATTAAGCACTTATCTGATCTTCAAATGTAAACAAAGCATGTGCGACACCGGAGACAATCACAAATTCAAGCTTCACAACTCTGGATCTCACATGAGTATCAGATGATCTTGAATCCCTGTTTTGCTTCTTTGGTACCTTCTATAACTAGTGTTCCCTCCATCTCATAATGTAAGCCGTAGTGTAGTGTCAAAAAACGTCTTACATTATGGGACAGAGGGAGTAGTTATTAGCAACCGCGATTTTACAACAAAAGGTGGTCAAACGTTATGCAGTAGGTATCCTTCTTGCTATATGCGCAAATATCAGTCCATCTTAACAATAATCCGTTGACTGATTCCAGTAACAATCGTCTTCTTTCTTGCTATATATATGTGCAAAAATCAGTCCAGATATACTAACCAATGTTTAATTAGGCAGTATTTATTCTACAGGCCGAGTACAGCTAATTAACTAAGTTGCGGTTTTGTTCAACGATGTATAACGTACAAGATGTTCAAACATTGTCCACATTACATCCCACAAGTATATCATCAAACAAACAAGATCCGGCCGGCACAACTTTCTCTGTCGCACTCAATCTTCATCGATCTTCCACCTCTACCGGCCATGGCTAGTTACTGGATAGTTCTCCTTTTCACGAGCTCCTGCGCGCTCAATGGCGCACTGGCGGCACGCGACCTCACCGACGACCCGTCCATGGCCGCGAGGCACGAGCAGTGGATGGGCAAGTATGGCCGCAAGTACAGTGACGCCACAGAGAAAACACGGCGGCTGGAGGTGTTCAAGGCCAACGTCGCGCTCATCGAGTCCGCCAACGCCGGGAACAGCAAGTTCTGGCTGGAGGCCAACCAGTTTGCCGATATCACTGAGGACGAGTTCAGGGCTACCCACAGTCCCACACTGAGTAAATTGCAAAAAACCACCACAATTGAGGACCCTAATTCAGAAAACCGCCAGCATTCAGTTTTTTTTCAAAAAACCACCAATATTGGGGTGACAGTTTTCAGAAAACGCTGATACCGTGATTTAGAGCGTTTGAGTGGATTTCTGACGGGTGGGTCCCTTTGTCAGGTGCCACGTGGCCAGGGCGAGACAGCGACCGTGACGCGCCGTTAGACGGCGTCGGTCTAAACCTAACCAGCTCGAACCCTACCACCACTTTCCCCCAAATCGCATCTCGACTCCCCCTGGCTACCCGCTCGTGCTCACATCTCCCCCATGGCCACCGGCGGCGGCGGCGGATGTGCCGGCAGCGACCTCAGATTCGTCGAATCCGGTGCCCGCTCCGCCTTTCCTCGCTCTCCCACGGCCCTTCCTCTCTCTCCCACGGCCCTTCCTCGCTCTCCCACCGCCCCCCTGCTAGGGTTGCTGGCAATGGTGGATCGTTCACCGACGGCGGAGAGGAGCTCGACGAGCAAGGCGGCAGCAAGTTCAAGCCCACATCCGACGACATTTTTTCGCGGGCGGCAGCATCATTGGCCCAGGTCTGGACGGCAAATCCCGCGCAGAGCCACCACTTCACCTCTGGCCTAGGCGGTGTGGAGTGAGTCTTCTTCTTCTTCCTCTTAACTCTCTGAATTGGCTAGGAGTGCTTAGCTCTGTATAATTTTTCGTGTAGTCTATACTTTGCTCTTAGCCAACTGAATTTAGGAATTAGGGTTAACTGAATTGTTCATGTTTATTTGTTCCTGTATGTCTTAGCTATCTTGAGGTGTACTCGATATACATTGTAGTGTTATTTTAAATTATTTGGAACTAAACTATAGTTTAAGTGTAAGTAGTGTTAACTGACATTGGAACAGAACCATAGTGTAACTGAATATAGTGTTAACTGAATTTAAGTGTGACATAAATTAAAGTTTAACGGAATTTAGTGTTAAATGAATTTGTTTTGACATGTATTATAGTTTAAATGAATGTAGTTTAACTGAATGCACTATTAAGTGTAAGTAGTGTTAGCAGAAAATATTTGCAACTAGTTTAACTGAAATTAGTGTTAACTGACATTGGAACATAACCATAGTGTAACTGAATTTAGTGTTAACTGAATTTTTTTTGACATAAATTACAGTTTAACAGAATTTAGTGTTAAATGAATTTGTTTTGACATGTATTATAGTTTAAATGAATGTAGTTTAACTGAATGCACTATTAATTGAACTTGTTTATAAATTGCAGTTTGGATGATGATGAACCATGGGAAGTGAGGTTTCATTTCCAAGGCTGTGACAATCTAGAAAGGAGACTGTATGAGTCAGATATAACATATCTGAATACGTTAGCTATCATTGGGATTCAGGGCTATGATCAGAATGATTCCATGTATTATGTGAAGGAAGATGGTGTAGGAATGTCAGGGATGCAACTAATCAGGAGTGATGAAGATGTTGAAGAGATGCTGGAGTTATATGAGGACAAGATGTGTGTTACTATCACTGTTATGAAAGGTAGAGAGTCTGAGAGGGCAGAATTGCAGATTAACATTGGAGATGAGCAGCAAATTCCTATTTCACAGATAGGTTCACCTAAATTATACAATGTAGATGAAGAAGGTGTGCTATATGTAAGTCAGTCAAGTGAAAAAGCAGAACAAGCAGCATGTTCTGCTCCAATTGTCAGTGTACACACAGAGGACTCATTTGGAGAATATCTTATCACTCAGGAGAGTTGCAATGTGAGGAAGGGAACAACTATTGCAGAGCTAGATGATTTCCTTAATGAGTTTGCTGATATGCCAGAAGTGCAAGAACACAACATGGAAGAAGATAACATGGAGGAGGAAGATCTGATGGATTCTAATAGTGAAGAGGAGCAGGAGGATGAGGATGCAGAGCTACATGTGAAAATAAAAGACCTGAAGAGGAAGAGGGTTTTTGAAGGTGATTCTGAGCCAAAAGATTTATTTTGTGAGGCTGATGAGGAAGAAGAGGGTTTTGTTGAACCAGCACCTATGCAGAAATTGCCTATTAGAAGAGGACCCACAACAAGATCTCATTGTAGTTCAGAAGCTAAACTTGAAGAAGACTATGTTCCATTGTCTGATGAGGACATAGATGAGGAATTCGAAGTTGATTCAGATGAAGAGGTTGTGTTCTACTGCTCCTCATCTGGCAGGAAGTCAAGGGCAAAGAAGAGGAAGGCCAGGAAATGGTATGATGAGAACAGGCTTGCCCCACAGGAGCATATATGCTTTCACATGTGTTTTACTGATGTTTATCAGTTCAGGAGAGCTTTGGTTAATCTTCATGTCACTCAAAGGAGGAACTTCCATTACCATAGGAACAACAAAGACAGGGTAATTGTTGATTGTGTTGAGAAAGACTGCCCCTTCCACATGGTTGCATCTGTTATAGCAAATGAGAAAACATTTTGTATTAGGAAGTTGCAATTAGAGCATACATGTGCTCCAAGTGGTGAGAATTGTAAGATTTCTGCTAGGTATGTGGCCAAAGCAGTTGAGGATAGTTTCAGGACAGATCCAAAAGCAGGAATTGAGACTGTGATAGACAAGACAAAGGAGAAGTTTGGTGTGGAGGTTGGGAAGATGAAGGCTTACAGGGCAAGCCAGCAAGCTCTTAGTGTGGTCCAAGGTGATCAGGAAGCACAATATACCAGGATAAGAGACTATCTCCAGGCTGTGCTTGACACTAACCCAGGAAGCAGATGTATTGTGACAACAAGAGTTGTGAAAGAGCATCCAAGCAAGAACCCTAGATTTCAAAGGTTGTTCATTTGTTTGGCAGCTCAAAGGGATGGTTTTCTCAAAGGATGTAGACCTTTCATAGGTATGTTACTAGTGCAATTACATATACAAGTGTAGCATATTAAGGTTTTGTGAAATTTACTATGGTCTTGTGTAATTGTTTTCAGGTCTAGATGGTTGCTTTGTGAAGTTGAACACAGGTCAACAAATCCTAGCTGCTACAGGTAGAGATGGAAACAATAACATATTTCCACTAGCTTTTGGAGTAGTTGAGAAAGAAGATACTCCAAGTTGGTGTTGGTTTCTCACTCAACTAAAGATAGCTATTGGTGGAGAATCAGGAGAATTTGGATACTGCACAATTATTTCAGATAGACAAAAGGTAATACTGGTGCCTTCATTATTAGTGACTACATTAGTGCCTTTATTTCATACTTAGAATTAGTAGTTGCAATTAGAATTACTTAGAATTATTAGTGTCCATGGCAAAACATAGTTAGTGACTAAATTAGTCCCTTCATTACTGTCATCAGGGTCTTCTCAATGCAATTGACCAAAATTTTCCAAATTGCCCTCAAAGATACTGTTTAAGACACATTTATGCAAATTTCCAAAGTGCTGGCTTTAGGGGGGATGAACTTAAGAAATATATGGATGCAGCTGCTTACTCTTATACTGAAAATGGGTTTAAGTTAGCAATGGAAGAGATTAGAAAGGAGAGTGAGGATGCATGGTTGTGGCTCAAGGCAATTCCTGTTGATACATGGGCTAGGCATGCCATGGACACAAACTGTAAGACTGACCTAGTAGTCAACAACATCAGTGAGGTGTTCAATAGGATGATTTTGGATATTAGGGGAAAACCCATTAAAACAATGGTTGAAGGTGCCAGGAGCAAACTGATGGTCAAGTTCAATGAGAAAAGGATTGGAGGGCAGACTGCTAGATGGGAAATTACCCCAACATATGCAGAGATGCTAGAAGAGGCCAAGGAATGGGCTAGGAATTGCAAGGCCATGATGGCAGGCCCAGATCTATTCTAGGTCAACAGTGGTGAGAAGTCTTATGCTGTCAACTTGAAAGATTGGACCTGTGGTTGTAGGAAATGGGATATGATAGGTGTACCATGTAACCATGCTGTGTCTACCATATACAAATCAAAACAGCAACCTGAGGATTTTGTGCATAAATTCTTCAAGAAAGCAATGTATGTTGCAGCATACAAACCAATGATCTACCCTGTTCCAGGTCCTGATCTTTGGACAAGAACTGATACAAGAGACATTGATCCACCTGTGTTTCATAGAAAGAAGGGTAGAAAACAGACCCAGAGAAGGAAGGGCCAATTTGAGGTGCCAAAACCCAAGGACACATCCAGGGTTGGAACAATTACATGCAGTAATTGTGGAAGGCAGGGACATAGATACACAAACTGTCATGATGCTCTAAAGCCAGCACTTTCTGCTAGGAAAAACAAGCACAAGGTACATTTATATTTCTGCACTGTACATTTCTGCACAGAAACTGTTTTTTATACATAGGGCTGGAACTATTTTGTTTCAGGAAAATAGGGCTGCTCCAAGAGCTACAGCAGGAACTTTACCAGCTCCTACTCATACTCCAACAGCTGCTCCAACACCTACTGCTAGGAAAAACAAGCACAAGGTACATTTACATTTCTGCACTTTATAATTTCCAAAGAAGCTAGCAAAATCTGTTTTTGATACATAGGGCTGGAACTATTTTCTTTCAGGAAAATATGGCTGCTCCAAGAGCTGCAGCAGGAACTTCAGCAGCTGCTCCAACACCACCTCCAGCAGCTGCTCCAAGAGCTACTCCATCTTTTGCCAGCACAATTTCCACATCAAGGGCTTCTGCTGCTCCAAGATCTACAGCTCCAAGAGGAAGGGCTGCATCAACAAGGACTACACCAGCACCCAGGTCTTCATTTGCTCCTCCAAGGCCTTCCACTGATCACAGGGCTGGAAGTTCTTCAGCTGCAGGTAGAAGGGTCACCAAGAGGCCAAACAGGCTCAAGGATTATTTCTATGCTAGTGGCAACTAGCTGTGTAATGCACCCTAGCTGATGGACCAACCAAGGAGTCATTTTGCCAAAACAAACTATGTCATTTTGCAACTTGTTGTGCCTGTTGCTTTGTGGCTGTTGAACTCATTATGGATGAGGATTGCCATGTTGAACTTGTTTTCTGGTTGTGTAATGAACACTTGCATGATGTGTCATGGATGATGTTATATTATGCTACTGTTGAGCATTGCCATGTTGAACTTTTTTATCATGATGAAGTTTATGATGATGTGTTTGGTTTTGATGATTGGCATGATGAATTTTATTTGTCATGATGAAGTTTATATGTCCTAGATGAACTATTATTTTGTCCTCGAGTGGTTTGTCGAGAGGCTAGGTTCAACCAAAAGAGGCATTTTTGTCCTCGAGTGGTTTGTCGAGAGGCTAGGTTCAACCAAAAGAGGCATTTTTGTCCTCGAGTGGTTTGTTGAGAGGCTAGGTTCAACCAAAAGAGGCATTTTTGTCCTCGAGTGGTTTGTCGATAGGCTAGGTTCAACCAAAAAAAGGCATTTTTGTCCTCGAGTTG
>NC_041382.1:30929859-30953602 GCF_002162155.2 Triticum dicoccoides
TTGTCATCAACAGGGTTATCGAGAGGCTAGGTTCAACCAAAAGAGTGATTTTGTCATCGACGGGGTTATCGAGAGGCTAGGTTCAACCAAAAGAGTCATTTTGTCATCGACAGGGTTATCGAGAGGCTAGGTTCAACCAAAAGTGTTATTTTGTCATCGACAGGGTTATGGAGAGGCTAGGTTCAACTAAAAGAGTGATTTTGTCATCGACGAGGTTATCGAGAGGCTAGGTTCAACCAAAAGAGTGATTATGTCATCATTTCTCAACTTCAAAGTGCACATCATAATTGTTTTGATATCAATGCTGATTTTTTTCATCATTTATCATACATGATTTTGTCATAATTAAATCAATGGACAACACATTTCATTCCAACCAACATCATAATTGTTCTGCTATCACAGCAACAGATTTCATTCCAACCAACATGATAATTCCAAACATTAGTAGCCACAACCATACATGATATAGGTTCACATACTACAACACCCACACATTGTTCTTGCTTCTAACATTAGTAGCCACCACAACCATACATGATACATAATACATAAACCACCAACATTTACTCATCACAAATTTCCTTGATTCTATTGATCTTACTCTTGTTCTGCTCCCCAGCCTTCAGCAAATCAGCTATGATGTACTCCAGCCTTTTCTTCTCTTGCTTCAGCTCTGCCATACCTTGATCTGCTACAGCCTTCTTCCAATTGGTGATCAGTTCATCATTGCTCTGCTTAATAACTTGAAGTGCTAGCTTCAGATCCATATTCTCTTTCTCAAGCCTAGCCTTCTCTTCCTGGGCTTCAACTACAGCTTTCTCAACATCACTATCCTGCATAATCTTCTCATAGTTCTCCCTCATCACATTCTTGTGAACTGTTGCAAAAAACTGGCTTGTCTCCTTTATATGGGTGTGATGCTTCTCTTGTATTAACTTATTTTCTTCTTCCAGCTTCAATATCACCTTATCTTTTCTTTCAATCTCTGTGTTGCTCTGGTCATACATATCCCAAATCTTGTGCAATGCATTCTGCATTGGTTCTGGCCATTCTGCATCAATCCACTGCACCAGACCATAGTTGTCGCCGTCCTGGATTAAATTTTTTGCAAAAAGAGTAAAGACTAAGTACAATTGAACAGGAACTGAGCACTTAAATGTTCTAATTGTCAAATGCTGAATTTGAATGGATTTTTGTAACAAGCTGTACACTTTGTTCTTAAATACCAAACAACACATACATACGAACAGCACATACACTCTGTTCTTAAATTAGACCTAAATTACACCTCGTAGACAATTGTTCAATGGCATAGAAAGGATCAGCAGGAACCTCATTACCACATCCGTAAAACCTACGGCCAGTGTTCACGCCTTGGAATACAACACCCCTATGCACCGGCAAATTGTGACTGCACATCGGTCCTTCGGCAACAATGCCACACCACTCTGGGTCAACAATGGTATGTGGAACCTAGAAGGGTTCACATAGAGTACATCCTCAAATCCCAGATCAAATGGGTCAAAACTAACCTCAAATGGAGTACAGATCGAAGAAAACCTAACCCTAATTGAGAAATACGATAAACTCACATAGGATTCGTCCGCGTGCGAGATGAAAAGGGGGGAAACAGACTCCTCGCTGCTGGTTTCGCCATCCTTCCAGGAGACCATGGCTGCGGCGGTCGGCGGCGGGGGCGCGGGCGGTCGGCGGCGGGGGGACGGGCGGCGGCGACAGAGACCTGCGAAAGAGTGAGAGAGCGAATGGACGAATGGGTTGGGCTCGAGCAGCTGGTTAGGTTTAGACCGACGCCGTCTAACGGCGCGTCACGGCCGCCGTCTCGCCCTGTCCACGTGGCACCTGACAAAGGGACCCACCCGTCAGAAATCCACTCAAACGCTCTAAATCACGGTATCAGCGTTTTCTGAAAACTGTCACCCCAATGTTGGTGATTTTTTAAAAAAAAAAACTGAATGCTGACGGTTTTCTGAATTAGAGTCCTCAATTGTGGTGGTTTTTTGCAATTTACTCTCCCACACCGGATACAAGCCAGTTGCTGCTGACAAGGGCCGGAGCGCTGGGTTCAGGTACGCGAATGCCAGCCTCGACGACCTCCCGGCCTCCGTCGACTGGAGAACCAATGGCGCGGTCACTCCCGTCAAAGACCAAGGCCAATGTGGTACGCACTACGCAGCACAAACGTACATTATGTTGGACACTGGAGTATGCTGACTCATTTGTACATTATTTTCAGGGTGCTGCTGGGCGTTCTCCACGGTGGCTTCTATGGAGGGCATCGTGAAGCTGAGCACGGGCAAGCTGGTGTCCCTCTCGGAGCAGGAGCTGGTTGACTACGACGGCACGGACAAGGGCTGCGAGGGTGGGCTCATGGACAACGTCTTCGAGTTCGTCGTCGAAAACGGGGGCCTCGCCACCGAGGCCGACTACCCCTACACCGGCGCAGACGGCAGCACATGCGACTCCAGCACGGCTGCAGCGACCATCACGGGGCACGAGGACGTGCCGGCCAATGATGAGGCGTCGCTGCTTAAGGCGGTGGCGGCACAGCCCGTGTCCCTGGCCGTCGACGGCGGGGACAACCTCTTCCGTTTCTACAAGGGCGGCGTGCTCTCGGGCAGCTGCGGCACGGAGCTCGACCACGGCATCACGACGGTCGGGTACAGCGTGGCTGGGGACGGGACCAAGTTCTGGGTGATGAAGAACTCGTGGGGCGCGGGGTGGGGCGAGGACGGGTTTATCAGGATGGAGAGGGACGTCGCCGACGAGAAGGGCCTCTGCGGGCTCGCCATGCAGCCTTCCTACCCCACCACGTAGCCTGCTTCAATCATTCCTAGCATGTAAATCGATCCACCTTCGAAGTGTTTCTGGTGTGTATGGATGTACAACCTGCATTATTCTTATATATCACCCTTTCGAAAAATGCTTCTGTCTATCACAAATTCACGATTCACACACTCTACTTCTCCATTTAGCTACTTGTAAGTTGCCTGAATTTTAATTTGGGTCAGTCGTTTCCTTAGCTGTTGATTCTTGCTATTCGTGCTGCTTTTTTTTTTTGCAATGTCTTGTTGATTGGGCTGGGCTTGTTTTTTACGGACCCTTTATTTGGGTCAGTCGATTTTCTACTGAACCAAAGCCCATTAACTATGTGATCCATCCCTCCTATCCCTCCCATTTTTCTTACGTTTATCAATTTTTGTGCGTTTCTGCTTTTGTTTTTTGTTTTTCTTTGTTAGTTGGTTTTTATCTTTTTATTATGTGTATTTTTGGACGTTGGGCGAGTGTAAATGTATACACATAAATATTACCAATATAAAAAGACCCAGTGAGGCAGATCCAATACATCTCGGCCATCAAACCATATCAATTCAACGACTTAGATTGCTCCAATGGTGAGCGTTAAACATGTTTAACGTGCAATTAATATCATACCAAATAACAATAACGGTGTCAATCACATAATTAACGTGTGACTGATACCCTACCTAATATAAAACGTGCAATCAATTTCCCCAATATCAACATGCATTGCACGTGTGCATTTACTAGTACTACAAAAGGTGCAATTTTAGTGCAAAGTTGTGTGCAAGCTTTTTCAAACTATTTTCGTTATCTTTCTTCTTTAAAGGGTATTGCTATTAATTCATCGTTCCTTATTTTGAATTTTTCATAAGGGTAAAACCAATGATGCTAATTTATTCCTTCGTAGGAATAGCTTCATACGATAAGAAGGCACAATTTCTGCATAAATTGTGTGCAAGTTTTGTCATTATTTTATTTCCTATGCCAAATGAGGTAAAACGTGAAATGAACTTCATAAATCGGATAGCTTGGTACCATTTTACGAAAATAGGGTAGTTGTTATCACTTGAGCACAAAATATGAGGTAAAAAGAGGAAATTTACTCAAACTTTCATTACTCCCGCATAATTGATATGGTGGTTGGATGTGATCCTCTGTTATCTAACTCGTATACCTATGTGCATAAAACCAAGCATATCTAACTGTTCACGACCTTACATCGACGACATGCCGAGGTATAGCCAATTCATTGGTAACTTAATATAAAACGAATTTGTGTAAAGGTCACTGGTACAAGAAAACTTGAGTTTCATTATATGCTTCTCGGTGGATGCGTTGACAATGTTGTTGTCTAAAGTGAAGAGGAATAGTACCCTATCAACACGTGCATACATAATATGTGATGACTATTGAGTGGTTGCGGATAATTGGACCTAAATTCATTTTGATAAACACCTAGCTGCAAATTCAACAATATTCTTACCCCATAGGACGCGAGGACTACTGAGCAAGGGGGCTGCTGATCCAGCCATGCCATGCACGCGCGTTGCTGCTGATGAAGTTGACGCCGTAGACCTTGTTCGATGGCAGGCGGCCATCGTCGAGGAAGAATGACGTGCACGCCGCCGTGCTCATCGCCGGACGACGAGGTCGCGCTCTCCATGTCTCTGTCTTCTTGGCTTTCAGTTCTGGGCAGGGAACTCTGTTTTGCTCTGCTTTGGATGTGTCAAGGAAGTGAGTGTACGATGAACTTGTTGGCAAATATAGTTCTTTTGTTCTGTTACTATGGGTAGCTTCTGTGAGCATGGGTATGACCTACCAAGTCACCTTCACGCTTAGTTAATCACGTTGACAGGGAAGGTGCTCATGTAGTTTCCCCACGCCATGTGCTGGACTTGCCTCTCCAGCCGCAACTATTTTCTTTCTCTCCTCTATCCTGTTTCTCTTGTTGATATTTTGTTGCAAAAGGACCGTCTCTCCAGCTGTAGTGATTTTTCTCTCTCCCCGTCCCGAATTACTTGTCGCATAAATGGATAGTAATGGATGTATCTAGACCTAAAAATACGTCTAGATGCATCTATTTCTGCAACAAGTAATTTGAGACGAAGGAGTATTTTATAAGATGGACAAATTTATATTCGCAGAAAAAGAAGATGAACAAATTTATAAGACAACTTAATCTTTCTTACAATCTAAGTTGTGGGTAAGTGGAGTGGAAATAATTATTGTGTTTTTAAATTTTGCTGAGTGCAACCCCTTTTGAGCAAGGGAAGACTTCCTAGAGAAGATGAATGTGCCCATGGATAAGGAGCTCACATTTGAGGTCAACCTAGTCATATTAAAAAAGAAGGCTCAAACTACAACGCTCTTGCCACCGAAGAGGCAGAGCGAAGCTTTTTCGGATGCCCTCGTTGGAGAGACATTGCAGCAGACTACATGATGGAAGCTAAGAAGACGGTCTTGATGTTTCTTGGCGAACCTGATGACAACATCATGGTGTTGTACAACTCCCATGCTTACCATAGTTCCTGGTGTTGATCCAGAGTTCGTAGGCATGCTAGCTATATGTCATTAGTGCTTCGTTAAACATGTTAGAATGTATTGTTGTTATGTTGAAGTATTAAATTTTGATGTATATATATGGTATTACAATTATTGTTAAACTTAAGTATTATGTTTATTGTTATTGTTAAACCGTGCTATATGATACTAGCATATATGATATTATTATTACTGTTAAACTAAAAATTTAGCCATTTGGCAGAAGACGCTACCGTGTTATCTTTCTGGCCTAGGACCCGATACCAGTGGCGGGGGAGCATATGAGCCTGCCACTAGTAGTTACATTACCAGTGGTGGGCAGATCGCCCGTTACTACCCCAGCCGCCAATGGTGAGCTTCTTTCGCCATCACTACTAGTCTATGTCGGAATAGTGAATTTAATAGCAATTTCATAATTTTTGTAAGCGTACATTCTTTTGCATGGTTCTTTCGTAACTTCATGGCGCCTCTGTGTGCTAAATATAGTGGGTGATGATCGGCGATGCAACTATTTACTTTGCTACTGGAAGCCCATTGCAGCCACTATAGCATATGAATATGAGGTACACCTTCGAGTTCTATGTTTTTTTCCAATGCCTTGAGTGTCATTTTTTTGGAGATTCAAATTTATTACCATGACCATGAGATATAGCTATGTCCAGTATAACAAAATGCAGTACTCAAGTTTCTTAATGCGGTACTTAAATTTGGTTATATTTTCTCTTTGTTGTTGTGTGCTATATATTATATGGTTGTGGTTTGCGAATACGTAGATACATTATTTAATTATCTTTATGATCCTAACAACAATGATCATCTGTCACATGCTAGGCCTACCCTGGTTTCTGCCTTATCCTCAAATGTACTTATGTTAGCCATACTTGCTCCTAGGGCTCTAACTGGCATGTCTCTATTTTTTACTTCCTAACTGCTCAAAGATAAGACAAATAAATTTCTTGTCTAGATATTGGTGATTTAGTTCAACCATCTGTTCCAGAAATTATTAATTAATAAAAAAATTACACCCTTCTCGATCATGACATTTTCATGAACCTCTTTCAATTAGATAGCTACAATGTTAGCTTAATCACCTCATGATTCAAGTACTAGAAGACTTGATAATTCAACTGCTCAAAGATAAGAGAATCAAAATGGAATTACTCGTTGGTAAGCATCCAATAAAAAATGGTAGTGTAAGAGAAGTGGGCACAAGTATGTGGGTTTTGGTTGTGGTAACTTACAAAGTCACATTCTATATTTTCAATACAACTCAGGCTAGATTACTGAACATTTTGTTACTCTTTCTATATTTTCTATTTACATTCCTACCAAATCTCATTTTGATATCTCTTCCGTTTGTTTTCACCCATTTTCAACAATTCATTTGATTAAGCGGTTAACTTGCCGATTAATCCCTACTCGTAGGGTCACCGAGTAGCCAATAAATTGATGAATCATCCGATTAATTGATTAACTGGCCAATTAACTTGATGATTAGTCTATTAATCCCTTACTTTGTTGTCTATGGGACATGCATGCCAACTTGAAATTAAATATTTTACTACTCCCTTTGTTCTGAAGTAAGTGTCATGGTTTAGTTCAAATTTGAACTAAAACCACGACACTTATTTTGGAAGGGAGGAAGTACCTTTTAATATTTTTTACTTAGTAGCACTTTCAAAAAAATTCAAATGACGTGAATTTTCTACAATATTAACATGGAAAAATATTTGCAATGTCACCAATGATTTGCATAAAGTGGAGACAACCCAAATATTTTCTCCATGTTCTTCTTTACAGATGGAGAAAATGTATTTTCTTGGAATATTTGCAAAAAGAACATGGAGAAGATATTTGCAGGGTTACCACTCAAACTCTAACAATACCTTTAGTACAAAATTATACTAAGGTTGAGACACTTATTTTGGGACAGATGGAGTATTACTTTAGGTACATATGTTAAAGCAGTATACCCCCCCCCCCTTTTTTTTACAAAATGCATGATGTTTTACACAATCTTGAAATTGCACCTTAATTTAGTTTTATACACTATAAAAATATATGTATTGAGAAAATCGTACAAGATCTCATTTTTTATCAAGTATATTTTCAACAAGTTTTTACCTAATAATTGTCAATGATAGCAAAGTATGATCACCATTTATAAATGATATCATGTATTTAATAACAAAGATAGCAAAAATGTCAAAAACTGAATATCTCAACCATCATAATGTAGCTGATCTTTGTATAAGAGTTTGAATAATAAATTTTAAACTTGATGAAGGTGTTGCTCGTACATGTGCGCGGGCCAATTTGCTAGTTCTGAAAATAGGCTTCAAATAGCAAGCAGTTGTTAGATAACTAGTGTTAAATACATAAGATAAGTTAGGTTGCGCTTTTAGAGGCGGCGCCGTGGCCATACACATATACACATAAATAGAAATTGGGGTGATATAATTTTTAATAGTTTGTGTATTCATTACTTGGGTAATTACCTCCCAAAGGTCATCATCATAAGACAAAAGAATCATGTGCTTTGTCACACTAACACTTGTAGTACACACAACACAGTAGCACTACAATAACCAAAATGGTTCCAACTATTATTACAAAAATGGATCCTAAGTCGTGTGACTTCCTTGTTTCTTTGCCCTTAGTAAAGGGGCAGGGGTTCAGCAGGAAAGGGGGTAGGCGGGACAGGTGCATGCACGTCGACATCGCCCTTATGGCGAACACATGTATAATCTACACCAATCATCATCAACATGAATGGTATAAAAATAAAGCAACTTATAAATATGACAGCTGAACCATTGCAGTCCTTCATGTACAGTGGTCATGACACGTCTAGATCAGAATATTTGTCATCACTACAAAAATGATACACAAATGGAAGATCATAATGAATTTCCCATGCCACCATAAATTTGCATAGTCTAACTCAAACCGTGGCACGAAATCCGCACAAACAAGAGAGATTCACAACACTGGTGGAGCTTACGGTAAGGGGGGGGGACCGCCCCTCCCCTCTTAGTATTCAAATTTTATATTTTGCCACCCCTCCCAAACTCAACATTCTCAAGTGCCGCCATTGCGCCGCAACACGAGGGTCTTGGAGACTTCAGATACTCTTGGCAGGACATCGCGACAAGACTAAGAAGTTCAGACTTACAAGTGTGCTTCGGTACCACCGAAGTCACCGAGAGTAACGTCGACACAAAAAGACATGATCACAAGGAGGAGAAGAGTTGTTTCCCGAAGTGAGCAAGAGTAAAGCAAGAAAACTAGAATTATTTGCGAGTAGCACAAGGAAAAACTTTTGAAAGATTTCTACCAACACCAAAGAATATTTTGTAGACAAGATTGCAGTAACTATCCGTGACAGAACAACATTTAGAAATTAAATCAAATTAGGACAGGCAAACTGAAAAATTGAACCCCTTTAAAGAAACAAAATTTTGAAAGCCAAATGGGAGAAAATGAAATGATCCCGGCATCCTGACCCGCCATGGGTCACTAGGTTTTCTTGGCGGTAGACGACCTCGACACCAATGCTCGTTCCATGGTCGTGAGGCACGATCTCATGAGCATTGCTAGGTACGGCCGTGTGTACATTGATGCCGCAAAGAAAGCACGTCCGCAAAAGGTTTTCAAGGCCAACATTGCATTCTTTGGGTTGGTGAGCGTCAGGAATACAAAGTTCTGGCTGGAGGCCAACTAGTTCGCCGATGTCACCAACGAATGGGTTCAAGCCTACCCACATTGAATATATGCCAACGGCTACGAATAAAAAGGGCCGGAGCACTGGGTTTAGGTATGCAAACGCCAGCCTTGACGACCTTCCAGCCTCCATCAAATGGAGGATCAATGGTGTTTGTCGTTCCGTCAAAGACCAAAGCTATGTGGTAAGCAACACAAACCTTTGACGCTTTTGTGGTGCATACAGATAAACAACCTGCATGATTCTTCTTTCACAAATTCAAGCTTTATAACTCTTGATCTCACCTATGTATCTTAGACTATGGCAGTTCTTGCAAACATATTATTACTGAATCATATGATCTTATTTTGCCCCTTCCATATCTCCAACAACTAGCAGTTATTAGCAATCACTCGGTTTTAAAACAAAATAGACTCAAGCGTTCAGTAAATGCTTACTAAATTACGACCATCTCTCTAAAAAAACATGGTGTTAATTTGACAAATACAAGCAATTGGCTGCAAAATCTGCAAAGTTCTGGGCAAGAAACTTTGTTTTGCTCTGCTTTGTATGTTTCGGTCGAGGGAGTGACTGTACGATGAAAGTATTGGCAAATAAATAAGCGCTAGAAAGAGTACCTCTTTTTGCCTGTGCTTCTAGCAGTTTAGCTAGGTGCAGGATTCTAGCGGAGTGGCGCGCAGAAAACATAGGTTTTTTGTTCTGTTATGGGAAGCTTCTATCATAGTTGCCATCAGCGCTGCTACACGCGGTGGCTAGTTGCCTGGCTGTTGGACCTCTCCGTCTCCAAGTGGCTAGGCTCAGTGCTGAATCGGGGCAGAAAGCTCATAGCTGGATGTGAGGCAGTGCTTGATGACGGATGCGAAGGAAGCTGGGCGGGCCACGGCCTGGTTTTGCCCTCACCAAGCTCCGCCAGTGCTTCTATGTGCATGGCTATCATCTATCAAGTCACTTTCACGCTTCCTCGACAGCCACATGGAAGGTGCTCATGTATATTCCACATTCCAAGGCTTCCCTCTCCAGTTGCAGTTATTTTTTTTCTTTCTCTCCTTTGTCATGTTTCTCTTGTTGGTATTTTGTTGGAATGGGATCTAGTCTGGCAGAGATGACAGGGATATGGGGACGAGAGAAGGCGGCGCTCCGGCCGGTTGCTCACAAAAAACAATACTTGGTGGAGAGAACATATTTTTCTCTCAAGCTGTAGTCAGTTTTCTATTTCAAAAGATGGACAAATTTATATTCGCAAAAAAAGAAGATGAACAAATTTATAAGACAACCTAATCTTTTGTACAATCTATTTTGGATGTAAACAGGGTAGAAATAATTGCTTAAGATTTTTCAAGATCATTTGCCATAGTTAATTTCTACTAATATTTTGGGAGTGGCGATGAAGCATTTGACTTGATTGTCGCATGGGTCTAACCGTGGAATAAGTTTATCAGAATCAAGCTTCAATGTTAAATAGGGTAAAAATATGGAATAAATTGTTTGCAGAGAACAGACTGTGGTTAACAACTGAATGGCCCGAAAATTAAGGTAAATTTTGCTAGATCGTATTGCTGATTTTCTAGACAAGTATATTGTGCAAGTTAAGGTGACGAGGATGTTTATTTGCCGGAATCCGATTTATTCATCAATTGTCAAGGTAGATTCAGGTAGGTAACCAGCTAGCGACAACTACAGCCACTGGAGCGAACCAAAGATGCGCAATCATCATTTCAGCTACCTCGTCGGAGCCAGACACACCTTATTATATATAGTAGACAGCCGAGAAAAAATTATAACAGATAAACTACAAATGTATCCATATCTCCCTGCATTTTTGAGGACATGATCAATTATTCTCGGTTCCTTTCATGGGGAGATAGGAATTTTTTTCTTGACAAAGAGTGGGTTTTTTGTTGAAAATGTAACATTAAAGGGATACAAACATAAAACACATACAACTAGTCTCTGCATAGATAAAATGCACACGATCAACACCAATTCACACACACACAAAAAAACCACACTAGCAACTAGCAAAATCAAATAAGATCGCAGCCATGCCATGGTGAAGTAAAAAAGATAAGGCCTCCTTTGGTTTAAAGGAATTTCATAGGAATTCTATAGGATAGGATTCTTATAGAATTTTTTTCCTTTAGAGCACTTTGATTCATAGGAATGGATTCTTATTCCTACATAGGATTGGTTCCTATCCTTCACATTTCATAGGAAAATAAAAAAGAGCCTAGACTCAATGGAAAAATTCCTTTGGTGTCAACCAAATGACATCTTGTTTTCTATTCCTACTCATAGGATTTGAGATACATGTCATCTCATTTCCTACAAGATTCCTATTCCTATGATAATCCTATCCTATGAACCAAAAGAGACCTAAAAACAAACGATGAAAACGGTGATCAACAACTGCATCAGCACTAACCATCTCTTGACATCACATGTACTACGATAAGATTCTCCAACAACAATGCCCCGCTGTCGCTGAATCCAACCACCGCCGAAGAACAAGTCCGAACAAATCCGAGCAATGTCTTAGGTAACTGATACCAGAACCTAGTCCGGGCTGTTGGCGTACAATTGAAGGATCGGTAGTTAGTGGTGAGCTACATTACATTCTAAACCAGTGGTATCTCAAAATTGGGTGCCGCTGTTGGTGTAGGACAAGTGTCATCGCATAGTGACCGCATTCGAGCTGATGGCGATGGGGTGGCTGGGCGGAACAACTTCCTCGTTATTTCCATCGCCACCGGACAAAAGCGTAGCAACAAATCTGACCATCCCGCTCCAAGAGCAATCTTGCGCGTCACTCTGCTTCCATGCCTATAAAATCCACCGAAAGAAAGACACATCCAAGAAACCCCGCCAAACTGAATTGCTAACCCATGGAGAGCACGCCGGCGGCCACCGCCAGCTCGGGCGTCGGCCATGGAGGCGGCAACGAGGGCGCGACCGTGCTCCTCCTGCCGATCCCGGGGGCGCTGGGCCACACGAACCCGATGCTGGAGCTGGGCCGCCGCCTGGCGCACCACGGCCTCCGCCCCACGTTCGTCACCACCCGCCACGTGCTTTCCGTCACCCCGCCCCCCGGCGCGCCCTTCCGCGTGGCCGCCATCTCCGACGGCTTCGACGCCGGCGGCTTCGCCTCGTGCCCAGACCCTGCCGAGTACTTCTCCCGTCTGGAGGCCGTGGGGTCCGAGACGCTGCGGGAGCTCCTGCTGTCGGAGGAGGCGGCCGCGGTGCGCGTGCTGGTGTACGACTCGCACCTGCCGTGGGCGGGGCGGGTGGCGCGGGCCGCCGGCGTGCCCACCGCGGCGTTGTTCACGCAGCCGTGCGCGGTGAACGTCGTCTACGGGGAGGTGTGGGCGGGGCGGCTGGCGCTGCCGGTGACGGACGGGCGTGAGCTGCTGGCGCACGGAGCGCTGGGCTTGGAGCTGGGGCCGGAAGACGTGCCGCCATTCGTGGCGGCACCGGAGTCGCTGGCGGTGTTCCTTAAGACGTCGATTGAGCAGTTCGACGGGGTGGAGGACGCCGACGACGTGCTCGTCAACTCTTTCAGCGACATGGAGCCGAAGGTGAGTCCTACACTCGTACTTGCGTGCTCCCGCCACTCAAACCGTTTGTTTTGCTTATTTATGGGTGGTTTTGGTCTGTTAAACTGGTTTTCTCGATAGATATTTTGATAAAACCACAAGTGAGGTCCACAACAATTAATGTATACATATTTTTAGACATAGCCATAGCAAAATCACTATAAAGAAAGTTAATTACTTTCTCCAATCAGATTGAGTTTATATGACATGCACATATTCAAGGTCTACCTTGACCATCACTAAAACTAATACTCCCTCTGTAAACTAACATAAGAGTGTTTAGATCACTCCTTAGTTTACAGAGGGAGTACTATATAGCACAGTAATATGTTATGTAATACCATATGAAACTGCATAGTTTGAAACTTTTTCGGAATGGTGGATCCAATGATATGTTTTTTGTGTCATATGAGTCATATTTGGTTACCCGCAAAAAAACAAAGAATTATATTTGGTTACTTACACTGATGGTCAAAATTAGTCTTACAATATGTGTGTGACTTGTGACCCGAGCGAAGGGAGTGGTTTTTGAAGTAATTTTGATCGTCGACACTATGAAAATCGAGCAGGAGGTGGATTACATGAAGTTAACATGGGGAGCGAAGACTATAGGTCCCACCTTGCCATCATTTTATCTCGGCGATGATCGCCTGCCATCCAACAAGTCTTATGGTTTCAACGTTTTTGTTGATGACGTGGCATGCATAGATTGGCTTGAAAAGCAGAGCATCTCCTCCGTTGTGCTTGTATCAAATGGGAGTTACGCAAACTATGACGCGACTCAGTTGGAGGAGCTTGGCAATGGTCTATGCAATTCTAGCAAACCTTTCCTCTGGGTTGTTAGATCCGACGAGGCACACAAGTTATCTGAGCAACTCAAGGTGAAATGTGAGAAAAATGGATTAATTGTCTCTTGGTGCCCCCAGCTTGAGGTTCTAGCACACAAGGCAATTGGTATCATACCATAAACCATATTTCTTTTCCTCTTCATATGAAATGGAATTAAAAGGTTTTCTAAAATGAGAAAATAAAAATAACATTCTAATCTTTTTTTCATAAATATATGTGTAGGTTGTTTTGTTACCCACTGTGGATGGAACTCGACACTAGAGGCAGTTGTTTGTGGTGTACCTCTTGTGGGAATTCCGCACTGGGCGGACCAACCCACTATCGCAAAGTATGTGGAGAGCATGTGGGGTATGGGTGTGCGATTGCGGAAGAGTGAAACTGGATCACTAAGGAGTGCGGAGGTCGAGAGGTGTGTTAGAGAGGTAATGGATGGGGATAAGAAGGACGAGTACAAAAGGAATGCTACGAAGTGTATGAAAAAGGCTAAGAAGGCAATGCGAGAAGGAGGAACCTCAGACAAGCATATCGTTGAATTTGTTGCCAAGTATTCGTCAATTTAAAGTTTCAACAATGCAGTCTTTATTTCAGGATAAGCAAGCATGCAATGATTCCAGGCATATATAGAAGTTTAGAGGAGATGGCATTTTCCATATGTAATTGGAGAGCTATCTTCTCACCACTTTGAAGGATGCTGAAATTTTCATATACCGATAGCCAGCAGGAAAATGCTTTACACATTATGTGTCGATGTAACGTTTTCTGTAAATTTATATATGGACTGCAACTATTACTAACATGTAACTCCATACTATGAACATGGTATGTTCTTAGTGTTCCACAGGGAAAAACAATCGCACATGTTAAAGCAAGCCGATTATTTTCTATCTCATGGACAATGCTTTAGATACATATGCAATTACTCCTACTAGCACAATGTCCGTGCGTTGCCATGAAATAATAAAAAATGCATTCATTATATAATTTGGAAATGTGTGTCGTACATGATGGCATGTTTTCATCGATGTAGCAATGAATTGAGGCTCTTTTCCATTCCTTTCCTTCTCAACAATCATTGTGTCAATGTGTCTCCTTAATCGCGCTATCGTTCCAGGAATGTAAAGCGACATCTTTCTTTCCGCCCCTCCCTCCCTCCAACCTTCACTCTCACCGGTGTGTTTGATCCCTCTTTTCAAAATATGGTACCTCTGCATATTATGGTTTTTAACAACTAAAAGTATTATTTTGATCTTCTATTTGTCGATTAGCTAGTTGAATATTCGCTTAATTCTTATTTTATTGCTATTTGATTAGTAGCCATTGTCTTCGGGCGCTCTTGCTCTAGCATTATTGTCAGTTCAAAAGTATGTTGCTCACGTTACCATAGTGATCTTGTTCTCCAAACCTTTTTGCAAATCTCTAAAATGGCCCTCATGTATTGCAATAGTTGACGTATTGTATGCCTTGTTTACAAGAACAGGTTCTTACCAACTGTTAGAGACAACATGTATTAAATTTATTATTACAAACAATGAAAAATGCACCCAGTGGAATGCCAATAGATGACGTATTTGATATCTGTGAGGCAATGTGTATTACGTAGTACAATGCCATTATTTGTGTTACTCAACCACAAAAAGATAACATTTTGGTAATCATGGCAAAAGTTGAGTCACTTATTTTGGGACGAAGGGAGTAGAAAAGAAATACTACCTTCATTAATTTCATGGTTAAAATTCATGATTTCACCTATAATTAGGCTAGGGCTGTTAACTTCTCTTTAGATGCCTTTTTTTGCAGGGCTTTAGAGGGCTTGTTAGCTACCACACTCTTGCATGAAATGCATGTTTTTGTACGTGTATAAAGAGCCCAGAGCTCAGTCAATACAATATCGTTCCATCTCACTCTTGCTCTATACTTCTACAATCTACGTCTCTCTTCGCAAACGGCGAACTCGTGGGGTGACCCGGAGGCCACTTGGTCTCCAGATGGTGGTGTGAGGCGGCTCGGAAGGGGTGGTTGGCATGTGGATTTCGTCAACGTGTATTGCTGGCAGCAAGTGCATCTTCCAGGTGAACATTCTCCGTTGCAACGGCCAGCAGACGCAAGGCTACCGGTGCGTGCCCGAGGCTATCGGCGTGGAGGCCGGCGTGGGTGGCGGGCATCATGGTGCCTTAGGCACGTCGGGTAGAGGTGTATGGAAGGCCACTGCCGTCATGACCGTCCGCAAACTTATGATGGTGGTGGCTTTGTCGATGAAGGCAACAACGACGGGGCGTAAAGTGCCATCAAAGAGTTTTTTCTTCTTGGTGGCCGTCGACACAACCCGAAGGCGCTCCTCGCTGTCAGCCCACAGGACGACCTCTCTTTCAACGCTTCTGCTTTGGGTCGGTGTTCCCTTCGCTCTATCGTTCGTGTTTGTGCTTGTCATTTCTATTGTTGTTAAAGCACCTTTGTCGCTTCGAGCGTTGCTGTCATTTCTGTCTATAGCAAGAACATGAACAGTCCATTTGATGATGTGAATGTTCTGTAATGGTGTGCAATGTAGTTGCTTTAAGGATGTAGACTTCTTTGGTATGTATCTAGTATTCCTAACAAGTGCGTCCCACTACAAGCAATTCTCTCAACATGCAAATTTTCACCTTACCAAGTGTGCCAAGTCAGCATCCACTAGCACTATTTTTCAGCCATGCACCACATCCACTACCTTCAATTCTTGCATCATGTACTCTCCAACCTCATCAAGTCATGTCTCTCATGCATGTCAGCCATATCATAATTAGTCATGTAATTATCCATGCCCTGCATCTTAGACAAGCTCATATAACTAGCATGTCATCTTATTCATTTGGTATAGGAAATTGACGGTAGACATTGTTCATTAGAATGGATTAAAAAGTGAAAATCTAAATTAAAGAAGACAATACATGCATACAAGCATTGGATGGTGTGTTGACTATTAGTAAATACTAGAGCATTTTTTTCTTTAAAGCTCTACAATGCTACAAAACTTTTTAAGAGAAACGTTTATGAAATAAAAAAAGGAATACCGAATATTAATCTGACAAATTGACTTGAGATGTTTTTATTAGAAAAATAATAGTTATTTTATTTTGAAAATTCCTTGAACCGTTAAGTTGATAACTTAACAAAATAAATGTTAGTATGTAGTAATAGTATTTCATGACTACATGTCCCCTAGTATTTCCGCAATAACGTGTGGGGAATCATCTAGTATCGTTAATCGTTCGGGGCCTTTTGCAAGCCTGTTGCATGACTTGGGTTTCACAGTCTCTTTATGGCAGTTTGTATACAATAATCCTAGACGTGCAGGCTGTTTACAGGGTTGTTACCGAGCCTTCCTTAAATCTCCCCCCCCCCCCGCCCCCCAGGGGGGTGGCCCGCCTCACTCCCCTTTCCAATCACCATTTGCCATGTCAGCATGTTATCAATCCCGGCCCGTATTTGCCTGTATGTGTAGCATTACTGGTTTGTATATGTTGTTGCCTATAGGAATATTGCCTGGTGCTCTCATCGTCTCCTTGCTACACAAGGCGCTGGCGCAACACCGATTGGCGTGGGTGTATGACTTTGCTCGGCGGATTAGACAGGTAACAGCCCCGGGCAATGACATCGCCAGCCAGACGTTGCCTGGACCCAAAGTGGCTTGGCGTGCCCGGACGCGTCCCAAAATATTAGAAATTAATTAAGAATGATCTTCAAAATCTTTATTTCTACTATGCTTACCTCCAAATTAGACTGTCAAAAAGATTAAGCTGTCTTATTTTTTGGCAAATGTTAAAAATCTGGCGTCATATCTTTTACACTAAAAATCTGACGACCAAATGCCATGCGAAAACAAATAAGTTTGCCCATGTGTTTTGTTTATTATTTTCTAGGACAATTGTCTAATAAATTTGTTCATGTTTCTTTTCTTGTGAATGTAAATGTGTAACGTCCCGGTAGTTAAGCTACAGTAACCCTCCGGAAATGATGCCACATCACCTCGGTTAGTGTTGATAATCTCACGTTAGTTCAAAACCGGTTCGAATTCAAATTCAAAATCAAGCAAACAATAAAAGTTTTTAAATATTAAAACTAAAAATGTTCGGAGTGAGCCAAATAATGCATAGGTAATTATGGTAAAGAAACCACACTTTTATAAAATGTTTAGATGCTTAAATGTGAATGAAACAGCAACATAACCAATATAATAAATGTCTTTCCGTTATTGCTTTCCGTTATTCCTATCTTGATGCATAGCATGTCCTTGTTACTACTATTGTTACATTTACCTGCAATCCTAAATGCTTAGTATAGGATGCTAGTGTTCCATCAGTGGCCCTACACTCTTGTCCGTCTGCCATGCTATACTACTGGGGCGTGATCACTTCGGGAGGTGATCACGGGCATTTACTATATACTCTACATTGATACATTACCTGTGATACTGTTCGGAGATGGGGGCTGAAGGGGCAGGTGGCTCCATCCCGGTAGAGGTGGGCCTGGGTTCCCGACGGCCCCCGACTGTTACTTTGTGTCGGAGCGACAGGGCAGGTTGAGACCACCTAGAAGAGAGGTGGGCCTGGCCCTGGTCGGCGTTCGCGGATACATAACACGCTTAACGAGATCTTGGTATTTGATCTGAGTCTGGCTACTGGCCTATACGCACTAACCATCTACGCGGGGACAGTTATGGGCACTCGACGTCGTGGTATCAGCCGAAGCCTTCGTGACGTCAGCGACTGAGCGGCACGCGCTGGATTGGACTGGAATGCCTACTAGGCTAGGTCTGCTTCCGGCCACGTTCGCAATGTGCAGGTGTGCAAAGGGCGATGGGCCTAGACCCCTGCGCCATAGGATTTAGACCGACGTGCTGACCTCTCTGTTGTGCCTAGGTAGGGCTGCGACGTGTTGATCTTCCGAGGCCGGGCATGACCCAGAAAAGTGTGTCCGGCCAAATGGGATCGAGCGTGTTGGGTTATGTGGTGCACCCCTGCAGGGAAGTTAATCTATTCGAATAGCCGTGATCTTCGGTAACAGGACGACTTGGAGTTGTACCTTGACCTTATGACAACTAGAACCGGATACTTAATAAAACACACCCTTCCAAGTGCCAGATACAACCGGTGATCGCTCTCTCACAGGGCGACGAGGGGAGGATTATCGGTTAGGATTATGCTATGCGATGCTACTGGAAGGACTTCAGTCTACTCTCTTCTACATGCTGCAAGACGGAGGCTGCCAGAAGCGTGGTCTTCGAAAGGACTAGCTATCCCCCCTTATCCCGGCTTTCTGCAGTTCAGTCCACATATAATAGCCTTATTCCAGTTGATACCAATGCATACATATGTAGTATAGCTCCTTGCTTGCGAGTACTTTGGATGAGTACTCACGGTTGCTTTCTCCCTCTTTTCCCCCTATCCCTTCTACCTGGTTGTCGCAACCAGATGTTGGAGCCCAGGAGCCAGACGCCACCTTCGACGACGACTCCTACTACACCGGAGGTGCCTACTACTATGTGCTTCCCGCTGACGACGACCAGGAGTAGTTTAGGAGGATCCCAGGCAGGAGGCCTGCGCCTCTTCCGATCTGTATCCCAGTTTGTGCTAGCCTTCTTAAGGCAAACTTGTTTAACTTATGTCTGTACTCAGATATTGTTGCTTCCACTGACTCGTTTATGATCGAGCTCTTGTATTCGAGCCCTCGAGGCCCCTGGCTTGTAATATGATGCTTGTATGGCTTATTTTATTTGTAGAGTTGTGTTGTGATATCTTCCCGTGGGTCCCTGATCTTGATCGTACACGTTTGCGTGTATGATTAGTGCACGGTCAAATCGGGGGCGTCACAAGTTGGTATCAGAGCCGACTGCCTGTAGGAATCCTCCTTTCCAAGTCCTTGGCCGAAGTCGAGTCTAGTCATTGAAAAACTTTTACTAATATGGCTGTGCGGCTTACGGGCCCACGTCGCCATTGGGTGGTATTAGGATCTTTTACTCCTTGTCCATACTCTGGGACTCTGATCTCTCTTCTATTCAGGTTAAATGAAATTTGCTAAATCTAACATTAGGATCTCGTTATCACTTTCACCCGGAGAGCCCCTTATTACTGATGATCGTGTGCTGCACGCGGAGACCCTGAAGATACTCTCCGCTGTTAACCCGAGAACTTGTGTTCATCGTGTTTGCAATTTCCTTCCACCATCAACCCTTATGGATAACTACTTGCAGTTGTTATTCTTACATTCATCCCTAGTTGGTCTTGTTATTACAAGATACCCCGAATTACTCGTCGATGTTTCGATAATCCTTTAAGCTTACTGCCTTGCAGTTATTTGTCACCTGAATACCCCTATGGAAAAATTCTCACACTTATCGGGTATCCGCTCATCCCCCAGTTGTTCATGTGTTTCACAATGGTCTTCGAAATACTATTCGATCTTCCGAAAATCCCGAGCAGCCTATTGCTCTTGAAATTCTCGCTTTCTTAAATTGTGGTTAATCCGATAAGTTTCGTAATCTTATTGGCCTCCCTTGTCTTTATCATTTTAGGTCCGTTGATTCAATATGTTGAGGATGCCCGCATTCCTCAGTCGAATCCTAGGATTCATCCTTTCGGCTCTGATGTCATTTGGATATGAGTTGGTTCTTGACCAATCAATGCCTTGATCGTTTGTGCTTCTAAGTCTATTGAACTTATTCATTTTTGATCAGAACGATTGCTTCTGATCCCTTGATTTGGGAATCATAAAATTTCTTTGCATTAAGCTTTGGATTAGTCAGTTGTTTCTATAATCCTATGCCTTGGCATTCCTTCTTCCTTTGATTGAGTACCGATACTCACATCAGCCCCGTTGTGGACCGCCATACCCATTGTCGGGTTATTTTCCGACAATGTCCTTCACAACCAAAATTCTTGTGAGTTCTTTACCTAATACATAATGCCCTTGGTAAATTGTATACTCTACTTTTGTCAGCCATGCTCTACTTTTGAGCTTGTGTTATTTACTCCTGAAGTTCATGGTATATGTTCTAAGAAGCCCCGATGGGTTGAACCTATGTCTTCCTTAATCTGTGTGAACCTGAAAGTTTTCACGGGTCATACTCCTCTGGTAATTCACCGGGTAGGTTTTGACACTAAGATCATTTTTACCTAGAGCAATGAATGAAAGGTTATGCATTGAAGAAGTGGGAGTCGACCTTGAACTTTGTGTTCATGCCCATGGACATGATGTAGATCTTACCATTAAAGCTTCTCTTTAATTAAGTATTCCCTTGGTAGAAGTTCATCTTATATCTGGGATCTGGCCTTCTGCAATCGTGGTTCCGACCATGTTCTTCTCTGATCCCATTTCTCGGGCAAGTTTAAGAACTTGTTTTCTGTAGATCAATACACCAGTCTAACCTTTACTTTGACCTGTCGTCAAGTATTACCCCCTGGTATCTCGAGATTATCATGGAACTGCATAACCTCTTATGAGTTCTTCATCAGGTATTACATTCTCACGGACTCCAATTTTTCATGGGCTTTGAGTTATGAAACACTCAAGGACACCGATAACGGAATCGAGTCTGCACTGCGATTCAACGAGGATTAGAGATCTTTATCGCTTACAAGTTTAATACTCCATGTCTGTCCTAGCCTGAACGGATACATCATTATCGTGCTAATTTTAATCATCAGCATTCTGAGCTCTTCAAGGGTATCAACTGAATTCATGATGAGAAATACCATCCTTGCCCCTGATGATTTGTGTTATCATCGGCCACTTTATTGCCTTCCCTCCAACATAAACTTGTTCATGTTTTGTGTTATACCTTGAGTTCCTTGCTATCCAGCATTTGTCCTTCTTTACCTTGGAATATTACCACCTTTTATGTCAAGAATGTCGTGGCAATTTTACCACCTCTTGAGAATTCTTGATATAGTAATATCTCTCGCCATTTGCGTTCATTTCTTGGTCTCCGTGTTGTTTCTAACCGGAATACCGACAAATGGTCTGTGATGTGTAAATTCTAAACTTCTAGCAACCCTATTGCTTTGAAGTTATTGGTCTACAGTTTCTTTAGAAATTCTATTGCTTATTGAATCATCATTCGAACATTGTTCGTGCTACCTAGTCCAGATTCCTGGGTGCACCCTTCTATCATTGTTCAGTTGAGTATGTTCCCCTCGAGCATAAATCATTATATCATTGATCCCACAAATGATATTTCCTTGTTCACATAATTGTGGAAATCCATCTTTTGGAAATCTCGATGAATTGTCGTTGAGTTCATCAGCCACCTCCTCATTCTATCCTTGATTTAATAATGAACTCTTGATTCGGAACTTGCTTCCACAGTTCAATTCCCGAGAATCTTACAATGTCATCTTGACAATTTGTGTTGCACCTTTTCTTCTCAGGCATCCTGAGTCTAAGGTATCCTAACACCGATCAGATCTGAATCTCGGTCAGATATGATGGTTGGAACATTTTTCCAAGAGTTATAACACTGGTCTTTTATGACCCGGTAAGGTGATGGCATGACCAACACACCTGGCCGGAGGCCCTATTGTTATAAATTCCTTTTCAGCAAGGTTAGCCATTCTTCCACGAGGAAATTGTAAGACTTATTCTATAAGTTGTTCCTGATGGATCCTTTGCATATCCAAAGTCCGATCTTTGCTTGAAGACCATGTCGATGCTATCTCGAAGCATGCCTGTGGTACTTCGATTTTCAATAAAAACATTTGAAGCATAATGCTAAATGTTACCTGCTCAATTATCCAAACACCGTTGCATGGGTAATGTCATGAAATTTCTCTCCCCTTACCTCAAGAGTTTTCGACATAATATCCTGTCATGGATATCGTGCTCTGCTTGTCCTTGGGAAGGATATACCCCTAAAATATGTGTTTAAACATATTTTCCTTTCCCTTGTTCTGTTTAATTTGATAATCATATTTTCCTTTCCATTGTTTGGTTTAACCTTTCTTGTGATCTATATGATCTAAGCAGTAATATTCTCCTGCTTATGTAAACACCTCGGTGTACCATTCTGTCAGCAAGACCCTGTTACTATTGTTGAAAACTTTCTGGTAACCGCCGACGGACGAGAACTCTACCTATTGGTCTGCCTCGTTCAACGAGCAGGAAAATGGTTCTCTTCGTCCCTCGCCCTTGGTACCGATGTTGTTGCCGACATAACCGACAGACTATCCTCTGACATGCCTTGCTTTCATGATCGTGCAATACGTCACCGCCCTTCCTGCTTTTAACCCACATGGTGGGCCCATGACCCACAGTTCCTCAGGATCGAAACCTGACTCTCCTGTACACCCCCTGTTCCCAAAGTTATTCCTCACGCGTGGCCTCGTGTGTAATTCATGAGCCACCTTCTGATGAGATCATCAATCTGGTATCTGACGCAATACTTATTCCCATTGCTCTGAACCCCTTTCACACTTCACTTCAGGCAACGAATGATTGCCTATGCGCTCGAAACTTCTCATGGTACCTTATTACTTTGCTCTCGATATTTTCTTTAGTTTCAATTCGAGAGTTACTTTCCGCCACCTTCCCCGATGTTATCTACCAGATGAGCAACCTTGTAGAGGTTTGTTCTTCCGAATCTACCGTTTTTCCTTACCGTAAGTACGATGAAGGCACAAAAAAAAGAAGACGACTTCATCATGATGACCTGAAGCAAAGAAATGAAGACGTCGACGTAATGGATCAACCTCTTCGAGAAGAGCAACCTAGACTGTGAAGAATCGTTAGAAATTGCGTAACCTAGTCTCCCCCTTACACCCCCCTTAAATCTCGGGACGAGATTTTTTGTAGTGGAGGAGATTTGTAACGCCCCGGTAGTTAAGCTACAGTAACCCTCCGGAAATGATGCCACATCACCTCGGTTAGTGTTGATAATCTCACATTAGTTCAAAACCGGTTCGAATTCAAATTCAAAATCAAGCAAACAATAAAACTTTTTAAATATTAAAACTAAAAATGTTCAGAGTAAGCCAAATAATGCACAGGTAATTATGGTAAAGAAACCACACTTTTATAAAATGTTTAGATGCTTAAATGTGAATGAAACAGCAACATAACCAATATAATAAATGCCTTTTATTATTTATAAAATGTTAAAGTATTTTATTTAGGGGTTTAAACTTTTGTAACAAAGGTATAATTAGTAATACTGATTTTGGTACAACTTTTATGTTTTTTTAAA
>NC_041382.1:30953890-30984216 GCF_002162155.2 Triticum dicoccoides
TCCCCTGGGCGACCAAACCCTAACCCACGATCCCCACTTCCCCCACCTCTCGATCCACTCCGCTCCCTCTCCCTCGCCCGATTCTGGATTGAGCCCCGACCACGCCGTCGCCAGACCCCGCCGCCCTGCCTCGTCCCCGCAGCCCCTTCCTCGACTCCTCGCTCGACTCGATCTGGACGGCGCTCCGCTCCTAGCGCCGCCACGCGCTGCTGCCCGAGGACCTCGTCGCCCGGCGCCGCTCCACCGTCGCTGCCTCGCCTCCACCTCGACGGCTCCAACGAGCCTCGCCGACCCCTCTGCTCTCCAATGCCGGTGAGGGCCGCGCCCTCCTCCTCCCTCTGCCCCGTGCGCCATGGCCTCGTCCGCACGACCGACGTCGTGCCCGCCCACTCCGGCCGCTCGTCACACTCACACGCCCGGGCCGTAGCTCGCGCCGCCCGCCCTCAGTGGCCTCATCCGTCGCGCGCTCCACGCCACTAGGCTCCGCTGCCACGGCCCCTGCTCGCCGCTTCACCGCGGGCAGCGCACCGCTCCGGCCACGGCCTCGCCCCGGGCACCGCTCGCGCCGGCTGCGCCCCTCACCTGCGCCTCGCCGTTCCTCACTGTGGTCTGCGCCCTTCCGCGTGCACTTGCCCGTGCTGCCACCGCAGCCACTGCTCGCCGCCTGCCGCCGCGGCCGGCACCCGCCGGCGCGCCAGGCACCCGCCAGCGCAGCCGCGCCCTTCTGGGCGGGGCTCCCTGTCGCCCTGGCCGGTTGTCCGCTCCAGCGCCCGAACCCGCTAGGCCCCCCTGGGGCCAATGACAGGCACGCCCCACCCCCTGGAACTTTAAAAAAAGAATAAAAATAATAGTAAAAATAATAATTAATTAGTTAAGATAATTAATTAACTTAGTTAATCCTGTTAGTTAATCTAATTAACACTGTTAATTAGCCTTAATTATTTGATTAGGTAAACAGTGAATGACAGTTGGGCCCCACTGCCTTGTTTGACCGGTCAACGGTCAACGCTGACCGCTGACGTCATGATGACGCAATAAACGTTTTCGAATTAAATTAATTTCTGATAAATCTAAAAATGATTAAATCTTTTAAAATTAATATAAAATAAACTGTAGCTCAGATGGAAAAACTTTGTACATGAAAGTTGCTCAGAACGACGAGACAAATTCAGATACGCAGCCCGTTCGTCCGCCACGTGTCCCTAGCATAGTGAACCTGCAACATTTCACCTCCGGTTCATCTGTCCGAAAACGCGAAACACCGGGGATATTTTCCCGGGTGTTTTCCCCTTCACCGGTATCACCTCATACCGCGTTAGAACATGTTTAGCTCTGCCTATTGTCCTGATATGCACTTGCTTGCTATGTATTTATTGTTTCTCCCCCCTCTTCTCTTCGGTAGACCCCGTGACGATGCTGATGTCCCTGTGGTTGACTACGTCACCGACGACCCCTCCTTCTTGTCTGAGCAACCAGGCAAGCCCCCCCTTTGATCACTAGATATCGCCTACTCTTCTCTATACTGCTTGCATTAGAGTAGTGTAGCAGGTTACTGCTTTCCGTTATTCCTATCTTGATGCATAGCCTGTCCTTGCTACTACTGTTGTTACCTTTACCTGCAATCCTAAATGCTTAGTATAGGATGCTAGTGTTCCATCAGTGGCCCTACACTCTTGTCCGTCTGCCATGCTATACTACTGGGCCGTGATCACTTCGGGAGGTGATCACAGGCATTTACTATATACTCTACATTGATACATTACCTGTGATACTGTTCGGAGATGGGGGCTGAAGGGGCAGGTGGCTCCATCCCGGTAGAGGTGGGCCTGGGTTCCCGACGGCCCCCGACTGTTACTTTGTGGCGGAGCGACAGGGCAGGTTGAGACCACCTAGGAGAGAGGTGGGCCTGGCCCTGCTCGGCGTTCGCGGATACATAACACGCTTAATGAGATCTTGGTATTTGATCTGAGTCTGGCTACTGGCCTATACGCACTAACCATCTACGCGGGGACAGTTATGGGCACTCGACGTCGTGGTATCAGCCGAAGCCTTCGTGACGTCAGCGACTGAGCGGCGCGCGCCGGATTGGACTGGAACGCCTACTAGGCTAGGTCTGCTTCCGGCCGCGTTCGCAACGTGCAGGTGTGCAAAGGGCGATGGGCCCAGACCCCTGCGCCATAGGATTTAGACCGGCGTGCTGACCTCTCTGTTGTGCCTAGGTAGGGCTGCGACGTGTTGATCTTCCGAGGCCGGGCATGACCCAGAAAAGTGTGTCCGGCCAAATGGGATCGAGCGTGTTGGGTTATGTGGTGCACCCCTGCAGGGAAGTTAATCTATTCGAATAGCCGTGATCTTCGGTAACAGGACGACTTAGAGTTGTACCTTGACCTTATGACAACTAGAACCGGATACTTAATAAAACACACCCTTCCAAGTGCCAGATACAACCGGTGATCACTCTCTCACAGGGCGACGAGGGGAGGATCATCGGTTAGGATTATGCTATGCGATGCTACTTGGAGGACTTCAGTCTACTCTCTTCTGCATGCTGCAAGACGGAGGCTGCCAGAAGCGTAGTCTTCGAAAGGACTAGCTATCCCCCCTTATCCCGGCTTTCTGCAGTTCAGTCCACATATAATAGCCTTATTCCAGTTGATACCAATGCATACATATGTAGTATAGCTCCTTGCTTGCGAGTACTTTGGATGAGTACTCACGGTTGCTTTCTCCCTCTTTTCCCCCTATCCCTTCTATCTGGTTGTCGCAACCAGATGTTGGAGCCCAGGAGCCAGATGCCACCTTCGACGACGACTCCTACTACACCGGAGGTGCCTACTACTACGTGCTGCCCGCTGACGACGACCAGGAGTAGTTTAGGAGGATCCCAGGCAGGAGGCCTGCGCCTCTTCCGATCTGTATCCCAGTTTGTGCTAGCCTTCTTAAGGCAAACTTGTTTAACTTATGTCTTTACTCAGATATTGTTGCTTCCGCTGACTCGTCTATGATCGAGCTCTTGTATTCGAGCCCTCGAGGCCCCTGGCTTGTAATATGATGCTTGTATGACTTATTTTATTTGTAGAGTTGTGTTGTGATATCTTCCCGTGGGTCCCTGATCTTGATCGTACACGTTTGCGTGTATGATTAGTGTACGGTCAAATCGGGAGCGTCACAAAATGTGTCCACCGTTTGAAGTAGAAAAATCACTATACCTCAAAAGATAAATATCTTCTCCTCTTCGAGTTCTTTTTTGAAAACCAACAGGAGCGCCGCCTTCTCTCCTCCAAATATCCCGGTCATCTACAACAAGTTATACATTATCTTCTTATCTACTTCCTCCGTTCTTATTTTTGCTTCGTATGTAGTCACTCGTTAGAATCTCTAGAAAAACTTATATTTAGGAACGGAGCGAGTAGTTTTGTCATGTCCACTTCTCTCTATCCATCAGTTCTCCCTTCCCATTTTTTTCTCCTTCTAGTCCGACGGCTAGCACGCTTTGCAGCTGCAGGGCGCCACCGAGGCAACACAAAGGCTGATGGCGGGGCAGTTTCTCCCATGGATTCCTCTCTTTTTTTTCTCCCTGGGCGCCATCCCCTTCCTACCAGATTTGTTGCGATGGAGCCCCACGTCGGCGAGCGGCACGCCTGGCGACGACCTGCTGTAGAGGTCCTCGGCGCTGCAACGGGGCTGCTGTAGAGGATCGCCGGTGTTGTGCTGCAACCGGTGTTGCGGGGATGCGTCGTGCGAGCGCAACAAAGGGTTGTCAGTGTTTGTGCTGCGACCGATGTTGTGCGATGCTTCACGGTGTGCGCAACTGATGCGATGTGGGTGATGTGTCGCTGTTTGCAACATCACCCCTTTTGCAAAAAAAGAAAGAAAAGAAATTGCAACAAGGGTCTTGTCGCGGAAATACAAAGAAGAGTCCGGAGATGCTACGCAACATCACCTCTGTTGCAATTTTTTTTGCAATAAGGGTCTTTTGCAGGAATACAGAGAAGAAATGCAAATTTTGCAATGGTGCCCTGTTGCAGGAATCCGCGTTTTGGTAACCGAGCGAAATTCCGAGGTTCCGTGCGGTTACCGCGTTTACGGACCACCCTCGAGAAACACTCATATCAAGCAAAAAATCTCAAATAATTTGAAAATTTTGAATTCAAATTCTCACAGTATAGTTAAATATAGGTCATCTCTTCATAGCAACAGAACTCGTCATGGCTTGGTGGTAAAGCTAACCTTCCCTCGGCCAAGAGACGACGATTCGACTCTGGGCTTTCACGTTTTTACTTTTTGATAGTGCAAAACTTTAAAAAATGCTGCCATTTTGTTGGAGCGATCAGAGCTCGAACCCGCGACGAGCAAGGAAGAGCCAGCTGTGGTCGAATAGCCACTAGACCAGGGTAACGTAGATGTTAATTAGAGTTAAATAGCTATCTATATCGTTCTTAAAAATTTTGAATTCAAAATTTGATTATAAATTCCGTCCGAATTTTTTTCGGAATTTCACGGTTACCGTGGTAACCATGAATTCCGGTGCCCCTCGAGAAAAAAGGTCCACTTGTGATTCAAAACCTTGGCAGGAATACAAATAAGAGGCAAAAAAAAGGAGGAAGATGCTTTTGCAACAAAGGTTCTGTTGTGGCGAAGGTTTGCAACAAGGTTCTTGTTGCGGGAGAATGAAGAGGAGTGATCAGACGACTCGCGTCATATAATCGAACGGCTTTCACGTTTTTACTTTTTGATAGTGCAAAACTTTAAAAAATGCTGCCATTTTGTTGGAGCGATCAGAGCTCGAACCCGCGACGAGCAAGGAAGAGCCAGCTGTGGTCGAATAGCCACTAGACCAGGGTAACGTAGATGTTAATTAGAGTTAAATAGCTATCTATATCGTTCTTAAAAATTTTGAATTCAAAATTTGATTATAAATTCCGTCCGAATTTTTTTCGGAATTTCACGGTTACCGTGGTAACCATGAATTCCGGTGCCCCTCGAGAAAAAAGGTCCACTTGTGATTCAAAACCTTGGCAGGAATACAAATAAGAGGCAAAAAAAAGGAGGAAGATGCTTTTGCAACAAAGGTTCTGTTGTGGCGAAGGTTTGCAACAAGGTTCTTGTTGCGGGAGAATGAAGAGGAGTGATCAGACGACTCGCGTCATATAATCGAACGGCTCATGACCCGGAAGATCTTTTAAAAAGATTAACCGACAGACACATAGCACTCCTCATAGGAGAAACAGAAGAGAAAAGAGAAAGAAAAATAGCTGGAGAGGGTAGTCTTGGAATGTGGAATCTACACGAGCACCTTCCCTGAATCCCTGTCAAGCTTGAAAGCGACTTGCTTGATACTACTCCCTCCATTTTAAAATGTAGTTCATCCGCGCTTTTCGAGGTTTAACTTTGACCATAAATTTAACCAACAAGACCAACTGCGGCGGAAAAAAATAATATATAATTGAAAACTTCTTTCGAATACAAATTCACTGATATAATTTTTGCTCCCGCCATAATCAATCTTGGTAGTTAAATTTATGGTTAAAGTTAAAACACGGGGATAGAGGAAGCACTACCCTGTGAAATGTAGGGAGTAGATGATAGCCATGCTCAGAGAAGCTTCCCGTAGGAGAACAAAAAACCTTATCTTATTTGTATTCCCCGATGCATTCATTCATGGTACACTCACTCCCTTGACTGAACATCCAAAGCAGAGCTTTTTTCCCAGAGCTGAAGCGAGCCTGAACCCAACAGAGACATGGAGAGCGATGAACGCGGGGGCGCGCACGTCCTGCTGGTGCCGCTGCCGGCGCAGGGCCACATGAACCCGATGCTCCAGCTCGGCCGCCGCCTCGCGTACCACGGCCTGCGCCCCACGCTCGCCGCCACGCGCTACGTGCTCTCCATGGGCCCGCCCCCCGGCGACCCCTTCCGCGTCGCCGCCTTCTCCGACGGCTTCGACGATGGCGGCATGGCCTCCTGCCCGGACCCCGTCGAGTACTGCCGCAGGGCCGAGGCCGTGGGGTCAGAGACGCTGGCGCAGGTCATCGCAGAGGAGATGCGCGCCGGGAGGACGCCGTCCGTGATGGTCTACGACCCTAACATGGCGTGGGCGCCGCGTGTGGCCAAGGCCGCGGGCGTGCCGACCGCCGCGTTCATGTCGCAGTCGTGCGCCGTGGACCTCATCTACGGCGAGGCGTGGGCGGGGCGCGCGCCGCTGCCCATGGCGGACGGGAGCGGGGCGCGGTGAGCGTGGACCTCGGGCCTGAGGACCTGTCGCCGTTCGTGGTGTCGCCGGAGCTGTACCCCAAGTACCTGGACGTGTCGATCCGGCAGTTCGAGGGCCTCGAGGACGCCGGCGACGTGCTCGTCAACTCCTTCCGCGACCTCGAGCCGCAGGAAGCGGAGTACATGGAGTCCAGATGGCGCGCCAAGACGGTCGGCCCGACGCTGCCGTCCTTCTTCCTCGACGACGGCCGCCTGCCGTCGAACAAGGCCTACGGCGTCAACTTCTTCAGCAGCGACGCGCCGTGCATGGCATGGCTGGAACGGCAGCCTACTATCTCGGTAGTCCTCGCGTCCTATGGGACGGTCTACAGCCTCGACGCCGGCGAGCTTGACGAGCTTGGAAATGGGCTCTGCGACTCCGGCAAGCCATTTCTCTGGGTCGTGAGATCCAGCGAGGTAGAAAAAATATCTGAAGAACTCAATGACAGATGCAAGGAAAATGGATTACTTGTGCCATGGTGTCCCCAGCTTGAGGTCTTGGCGCATAAGTCCATAGGTACGAAAAATAGGGAGTTTATTTTTATGAATATAAATATCAATTTTTCAGGTATTAATTTACCTTTCAACTTCAGGTTGTTTCTTGACCCACTGCGGATGGAACTCGACGACGGAAGCAATTGTTGCCGGCGTGCCAATGATGGCAATGCCACGGTCGGCTGACCAGCCAACCACGGCAAAGTACATGGAGAGTGCATGGGGGATCTGCGTGCGGATGCGGGCAAACGAGAAAAGCTTGGTGAGGAGGGAGGAGGTGGAGAGGTGCATCCGCAAGGTGATGGGTGAGGGGAAGGATGAGTACCGCAAAAATGCGACAAAGTGGATGAAGATGGCAAAGGAGGCAATGCATGAAGGAGGCACTTCGGATAAATATATTGCTGAATTTGCAGCCAAGTATTTATCGAGATAAATTTAGGCCTGATTATCCACAACCACTCGATAGTCATATTGTGATTCATCGTAAATTCTGTATAGAGGATTATTCTTCCTCTTCACTTTATACTTCAATGTCAAGGCATTCATCAAGAGGTTTAGAATGACACTTTAATTTTCTTGTGTTAGTAGCCACTGCACAAATCCAATTTTATATCGAGTTACCGATGAATTGACTATACTCATGAGGAGTTAGATATATTTGGGTTTATGCACCTAGGTGTAAGCTTTAGAGAACAAACGATGTAATGATGCTTTAACAAACGATGTAATGATGCTTTAACTTGGAGAAATTTGACAAAATTTCCTCTGTTTATCCCATATTTGTGCTTGGGTGACGGTAACTACCAAAATTTAGAAAATCTGCCTCAAGGTTTCTGATTTAAAAAGTCTATTTCAGACTTTACATCATTTGACACCAGAGCCTCTCCTAACAAAATGGTCCCACATATTAGGCGCATGCGACAGCTGAGCCTGAAAGCTCATAGGCTACACATCAGAAATAGTAGGAAATAATTATAGGAGTTCGGTTAAGATTTTCTATACATCCCAGTCACTTGAATTAGAAAAATATGTTTTTTTATTTTCCGGATCTTCTAGACTATATTTAGTTTACGGTATTAGAGTTTGCAATCTTATAAGAAAATTAAGTTCTGAAATTAAAAGTAACTCGTGTTTCAGGTATTGTTTAGTAAATTTTATTTAACATCTATTCATATCATTTATCCTTGTTAAATATGAACAATTACAATAAAAATATGATAAACATATTCCAGTACTTGAATTCTACTTCTTCATACTCTGTAAAATACAAATGTAATTTATGTTATTCAGTTGTATGCATCTACTTTACTCTAAATGAAAACTACAGTTCAAGATTTTCCAGACCATGGCAGAATACAACTTGAAGGATTTAAAAGATGACAAGAAACAATTGTTAAACATTGAGTTTATAGGCCAACTTTGTCTTTTTACAACCTAATTTGAAGGTAAGTTGAGCAGAAATAATAATTTAAGGTCTCCAAGATCATTTCCTGTAGTTAATTTCGAATAGGTCATATATGGAATAATTTGTCACAGTAGAATAAACCATTCATAAAACAATTGAATGGCCTGAAAGTTGTGTTAAAATTCGCTCATATTACACATTTTTTAGACAAATGTGTTGTTCAACTTGCGGTAACTGACTTGCTGTGCTCTTGCAGCGGAATCATCGAACTAAAAAAGTTATTTTCGAAAAGGGGATTACACCGGCTTCTGCATCATTGTAATGCACAATACCATCTTTGAAAAAGTGAAAGAGAATAAAAGAAAAACTGCAGCTGATCGAGAAGAAAAAGATTACATGACTCAGTCACAGAACCTATCATTGACGAATGAACGTACAAATGTGACTTGATAGATTACATTACTCTGTTTCTGTCATAACCATCTTGCTTGTTTTTGTATAATCTAAAACTGAGCCGCTGTTGTTGCGGGATTGGAGGGCCGGTGGTGAGCTACATTTTTAACCAGCAAAGGCACTGGTCAACACCCCATTAAGTTGCTGGCCACTCGCTGATAATATCCATAGTTTTAAATAGTCGACTATAGCAGCCGGGTGCTACTAAATGGTCGTCTTCATAAATAACCCGCTATAACCCGTTTTAGCTCGCTATAACTTCGTTATAACCTGATCTAAAGGCCTGCCGTTATTTTTCATAACCCGTTATTTAAAGCATTGAGAATATCACACGCAGTGTCTTTGTCTGATTGACGAGTGTCCTCGGAAGATGGATGTGCACGCGTACGGTGGAGAATGCAGCCGCGCCACCTTCCTCGTTGCTTCCACTCGCCCAAGTTCAGCCACCGGACCTTGCGCGCCGCTCAGCTTCCACCCTTTCCGTGCCTATATAATCCACTCCACCGAAGCACCGGAACACCTGAGGAATCCCCAGACCAAGCAGAAGCATGCAGCGCACGGGCCATGGAGGCGGCGGCGACGGCGAGGGCGCGAGCGTCCTCCTCCTGCCGTTCCCGGGGGCGCAGGGCCACACGAACCCGCTGCTGGAGCTGGGCCGCGGCCTGGCGCGCCACGGCCTCCGCCCCACGCTCGTCACCACCCGCCACGTGCTCTCCTCCAGCCCGCCGCCCGGCGCGCCCTTCCGCGTGGCCGCCATCTCGGACGGCTTCGACGCCGGCGGCGCGGCCTCGGACTACACGGAGTACGTCTCCCGGCTGGAGGCCGTGGGGTCCGACACGCTGCGGGAGCTCCTTCTGTCGGAGGCGCGCGCCGGGCGGCCTGTGCGCGTGCTGGTGCACGACTCCCACCTGCCGTGGGCGGGGCGGGTGGCGCGCGCGGCCGGCGTTCCCGCCGCGGCGTTCTTCTCGCAGCCGTGCTCGGTGAACGTCGTCTACGGGGAGCTCGCTGCGGGGAGGCTGGCCCTTCCAGTGACGGACGGGCGTGAGCTGCTGGCGCGGGGAGCGCTGGGCGTGGTGCTGGGTCAGGAGGACGTGCCGCCGTTCGCCGCGGCGCCGGAGTCACAGCCGTTGTTCCTTAAGACGGCTATTGGGCAGTTCGACGGGCTGGAGGACGCTGACGACGTGCTCGTCAACTCATTCAACGCCATCGAGCCAAAGGTGAGTCTTGTTCGTGTGCCTCTATGGGTTTGCAAACATGGAAATTCTTTCTACATCTTTGTTTGCAACATCTTTATAAATTTTGACAATACTAATAACGAGACTAGAATCTTTAAAAGGGAAGTTAATTAGAGTAGGGTTTTACAGAAAAATTAGTGCTTGACATTTTGACGTGTGAGCAGGAGGGAGCGTTCATGGAGTTAACATGGAGAGCGATTACCGTAGGCCCCACCTTGCCATCGTTTTACCTTGACGACGATCGTCTGCCCTCCAACAAGTCTTATGGTTTCAACCTACTAGATGACCAGTTGCGCCAATGGCGCAAAGGCCAAAAGTAAGCCATGTATTGAAAGAGTGTACATTAATATTATTCGGGCACATATCTTGAGCTCCTTGTGGTTCTTGCTCTGTTTTCACTTGAGAAATCCCTCTCTGCCTCCCAAATCTTCGCTGATGCCTGCAAAATGTATGCACATGGGACTGCATTAAGATAGCCAAATGAACAAATAGTCCGACGAAGTCATTCACTATAACCAACAATTGTCTTCCTAAACCACAACTTGAAGTACTCTAGATAGCCTCATTTCAAAAGAAAAACTGAACAACAATCGGATGGCAGAGACGCCAAAATAGCTCAAATGATGCAGCCATTTGCCAATTTCCAGGCATTATTATGTCACATACTTGTACAGTTGTACTTTCCAAAGCAGTTAGGAAACCAATTTTTTTCCTTCATCATGCAAGTACCGAGAAGATACTTTCTTGATGAGTGACCTTATTAAAGTATCGAAAAATCAAAACAAAATGTTAATTTCAAGAGGGGAAGCAGACACAAGTAACTTTCAGATATTGGTGTCATTTAATTTATATACTCAAAGATGTTGTATCAATAACTATATACAGTTCTTATTCCATTCACACATATTTCTTTGGACCCACATTACAATTCAAGCATATTTTTCAGTCTAAGGGGACATATAAACAGGACGGAGGTAGTAGTAGCCAGCTGCAGCACAAGTCCCAAGACACTTTGCGAGGATGTATGGTGGACCAACTATTAATAAAATTACTATTGTACATGTCGGCTATTAGGATGACTCTAAATAGCATGCAACTCCTTACATTGTATTGTTGGATGTACACTCTCCTTTTTTTCGTCTGCATATAACATTTGGGCAAAGTCAAACTTTCTAAAGTTTGACTAACTTTGACAGAAAAAATATCAATATCTACAATACTAAAGCTATAAGGTACTAAAATTAATTTCATGATGCATCTAATAATATTTATTTTATGTTGTGAATTTTAATATTTTTTTGATAAACTTAGTCAAAGTAAAAAAATTAACTTTGACCAAATTTTATATACAAACTAAAAACATAAAAATATTACTAACCATACTACGATCCCACTAAAAAAATCACTACAACTATGTCTAGAAAAAGGCACGTCCGCCCGTGACCATCCGTAGGCACGCAGCGCTGCAGTGTGCTTGTCGCCTTGTGCCTTTCAGGACCCAGAAGACACATCGATGCATGCACGGTGCACGCGCGTCCTCTCAGCAAGCTTTAGTCTCCAGCTGGCCGCTAGTCCAAGCCGCGTGTCGTGTGTGTATGGGTTTCCTTGTGAGCCTGTCTTCTACTCGACGCAGCTCTAGCAGTTAGCAGTGGAGATTGACCATTTGGGGATGCTGGGTACGCCTCGGTTCCTTGCTCTAGTTGGAGGATCCCCGCCGTCCTGTTGTTCCGGCTCTCGGTGCTACTTCCGCGGCTGCTGCTTGGGCGCTGCTTTGCCCTCCACGCGATATGCGCCACTGCTATTCTGGTCATCCGTCTGCTAGGCATGCTGCTCCGCTCTGCAGCCGCTGCTGTTCTGGTCATCCGTCTGCTAGGCTTGCCGCTCCGCCCTGTGTGCGATCTGGTTTGTATTGTTTCCTTTGATATTAGATTTGTTGTTTGTTGTCGTGGGCTGGGTTCGGTGCAGTGTTTCTCGAGCAATGATGTCATTGGATTAGGCATTGGTTTTTATAGGGATGCCGCTTATGTGCTTCATTTGTTGTGGAGGGCGCATCGTGTAGGAAGATGCCGCTTATGTGCTTCAGATGAAATGCATTCAACATACATGGTGGAAGAGAGCTGCCCCAGGCCCCCACTACTGAACCACCACGCCTACTATAAGGAGATGGAGATCTTCGTCCCAGGGGAAATCAATTTAAACTTTACTAATATTAGTCACCTACATTACCATGATCTAGTATACGGACAGTGATTCACCAACCATATATAGTCATTAAATTGCACACAATTCCTGTCTTAATACTTGCCCAAATAATGGCTGCATTATCAGCTCGGCCATCACTTTAAAATATGAGCTGCCACGTTTCTCCTTCCCCTCACACAATGCAATAAATCTATGTATGGCAGTCTCATGCCCTGTGTTAAATCGGTTGAGTAAAAAATGGTACCCTGATACATGCACTTGACAGAGAGGTGCATTCAGTACTTCCCTACTTGAGGTGATCACATATACTAAATTAAAATGCAATGATCACATCACAGATTATAAATTGTTTTCTTAACTTATGCACACTCTACACCCGCTTTCCCAAATCAGCTTTACCATGTCACCATATATCCAACCTTTATGCAAAACAGGCAACTTAAAATTGGAGTGATATTCCAGGCTCAGGTTGTGAGTCCTCATATATGTCATCAAGAGGAGCATAGGACATATAGCTCTGCGAACGAAAGCATATTTGTATTGTTACATAGCACTTTTCAAGGGATAAAGAGAACAATAACCAATTAAGTCGCCCCACAATAAATATTTCATCACGTGAGGGGACACACAACAGAAAGAAAAACATTTCGATCATTGCATCAAGCATTTATCATTAATCAAACCAGCAACATAGTACCACCATAAAAAAACATCAATAATTAGATTTCTTCAGGAATCCATTCCATATAATTGAAAATTGGTCGCTCATAGTTTCAAATATTTCTAAAATTGCTTCAAGGAAAGAGTGTGGACTGTGGAACATAACACCGCTGGTACTCTAAACCGTATCATCAAATCTCTGAATTAACTTGAAAGATAATGTATCAAATCAGCAAAATTATCATATTAAAACTTTGTTAGTAGTCATTTTCATCAGCAAAAATGAAGTACCTCTAGAAGATCTTGCAAAATGACAATTTGTTGTGCAATGCACTTGGGATTACATGGAGCCCGTTAGTATGTTATGATCAGTATCAAATAAGGTCTTACTAACTCCATTTAACCTACAGCAAAATACACTAATCTATAAACAACTGCAGTTAGCAGTAAACTGAACTCACATGTAGCACAGAAAGGCTGCAAACACGTACTTGGTGCTGCTGAGCGGAAGAATATTAAACAGTCACTTCAACCTTACGTAATACAAGGGAGGATATATACCACATTACAACAGCAGCCCCAAATTGCAGCAAATATATATAGCTCAATGTGTATTATTCATTTTAACACACTATTATTACTTGATATACTGAACTTCAACAGTAGTACATGCTTTAGAAAGCAAGAAAATTGTTGAATTGAAAGCTAAATTTGCCTAACAAATTGTAGCACAAGAAAGCGGTAAAACAAAAAAAATGAGAGATGGCAACTTTCCAAATCGAAGAATTTCTTAGACAACACAGACAATGAGAGAATAGCATAGAAACAGTTAAATGAAAATAAAGTACCTTCACTATTTAGGCATACGAAATATGTAAACCTGAAAGAGCAAAGACCATGACCTGAGAATCCTGAGCTTATTGAGATCCTGAATAGTGCTTTTGTATAAAAGGGAAACTTACTCTATCCTTCCAAGAATAGAAAACCACAATGCATGAAAGTAGAAACACAATTGCTCTAGCTTTTTCCTCCAACAGTGGTGATAATCATGGTTCTCTATCCTAGACAGAACGGAACATACTTTTTCAAGATGAATGGCAAAGCTGCAAAATGACAACATAAATTCAGAAATATCTTGGATTACTCGTGGAAAATATAACTAACACAAAACAACATCATCTATCCACCTAAAAGGAAATTACCAATGAGCTATTGCACATATTTTGAATGTTATCAAAAAGTAGGGAATGGGGAAAGGGAAAAAAGTAATAAACATATACTTTGCACATTTCTTGACATGTACAAATACATAATTAATTGCTCGTCCACAATTCCTTCAGTTTAGTCATGTCTAAAATTAAAAGCTAAACATGAAAATCAAGCAACTTAGTTGCTTCTATATGGATTGCTGGTAGACACACTGCGGGTTCATGACCGAGACCATGCAGTGAAGTAATGAATCATATAGAACTAAACCCCAGTTGTCTGTTAACCTCTTCGCTTCAACAGTAGTTCTGTTTTATTGAAAAAGAGGTAGCCCTCCGATTTACATTATAATAAACAAAACAGACCTGGCCAAACGGGCCGGCCCGGCACGGCACGGCCCGACCTGTGCTAATCATGCCTGGCCCAGCACGGCCCGCCATGGCACGTTTAATAGCCGGGCCGTGCCGGGCCGGCCCACGGGCGCTGCTCCTTGGCCCAGGCACGGCCTGATTAGTAAACGGGCCGGCCTGATGGCCCGTTTAGCACGCTGGGCTACACATTTTCAGCTTGCTGGGCTGGTTTTTAAGCCTATTGGGCTATACTTTAGGTATATATATATATAAATTCTGAAAATATATAAAAAAATTAAACGGGCCGTGCCGTGCTGGCCCGCGTGCCCAGGCTCCAGGCCCAGGCACGGCCCAAGGCGTGCTGCGTGCCGGGCACGGCCCGTTTAGCCCGTGCCGTGCCTGGCCCATGGCGGGCCGTGCCGGCGTGCTCGCGGGCTGGCCTATTTAGCCCGGCCCGTTTGGCCAGCTATAAAACAAAAGCAGGTCATACTCTACTCCTAAGAAAAAACAAAGAAAGAAAAAAATAGACAGGCTCAGCGAACTGAAGATGACAGAATGTAGTTTTTATTTATACTGCAAAGACAGGGGCAAGCTGATAATTTGTAGCCTCCCCGGTTGTTTTCTGAAAATTTCAACCGAATAAGCTGCAATACTTGTAAGTTGTAAAGTACCTCTCGTGAAACTGAAAATGTCTGTAGGAAACGTACATCTTCGCCTAGAACTCATAGTTACTGGAATCCTCGAGCGAGGGAGAATCCTCGGCCTGAGCTCAGTCTCGGACTGTTTTTGCATGTGCAAGTGAAGAAAACATCAACACCAATACAGAACAGAGATTCTGGGGAGGGAAACAAAACATCATCTACGTGCACATAGGTTGACCGTGTCAGTGAACCAAAAGGGGAACTTTGCAGGGTACAAATCACTCCATTGCTGTATAAACCAATCTGACTTGCAGCTCCAATTGCACCTAAATATGAGTGGTGGTCAAGGAGAGGACAAGAGCATACCACATGAGAAAAACGACAGGAACACCCGATTTAGAGGGGTGTAATTAACCAATGCTTGCGTAGTCATAGTTAGAGAGAGGGATGAAACAAGGAAATATGAAAGCTTACCGGAAACTTATTTTGGCCCTGCTGCATCTTTCAAATGGATATTGTACCCACTTCCTCCATGGTAAGTCACATCCATCTCCACACTTGAGAATCAAAACAGTAGTCTAAGTGGGGAAACAAAAACACTCCACGAGGCTCATGCTGCCACCAAACCGGGGGCCCTCAAAGTTCGTCGCTGTCGTACCTAAAACACACAAGGCGCTCCCTTTTCAATAGTGTTGCAAGATGAAAACATCATTTGCAGCTCTCAAATAATTCAGATGAATAACATGGCATCGAAGTAAACATTTATAGTTACTAAAGAAACATCACCAGCTACAAGCTGCATCAGGTTTAATATGCCATTAAATTAAACAGAGCTAACAAGTTCATTTCCCAACAGTTGTAGGCATGTCAGACTTTCAAAAAGAAATCTATCTATCTACCACATAAATTCATCACACAAATCACACAAGAGGAGACATCTTGGATTTTACCTACAAAATTCCACTATGGCAATCATCACCACCTCATCGCAGGAACAACCACCCTTCCTCTCTCGCTGTCGGCTGCCAATCCAGTCTCATCAACCCATCCTCGTAGCTCCCGGGCCACCCCAGGCCACTCTAGTGAACATGTTTTAGTTTTCTTCTCTTATCCGCCTTCAGAAAGGATCAAAGAGAACATAAGCAAAGCTACTCATCTTGTTATGATTGACCGGAACTAATTATTTGAAGAATTAAATCAGATGGCTTACATAGATCAATCCTCCCCGTCCTTCTTGGATTTTCATCAAACACCATGTAGGCATAGAGAAACCAAATCTGCACAAACAAATATAGAAGCTCTAACAGCAGGGCACTGGAAGGAGGCAAAATCAGAAAAAGGAGAAGAGTGTGTGCACCTACTTGAGAAGGAGGCGATGGAGCCTCGTGCAGCTTCTCCTGGTCCACCTCGACCTCCTATGTGGCATGGCTGCCCCAGCTCATCAATGGTCAGTTCCGGCTGTTCGGCTCCGACGCTCATCCAGGAGAAGGGCAACCGGTTCCTCTAGACGCGTCGCCGCCACAACGGGGAAGCCGACCTGCTGCTGCCGCTGCAGGACAATGACTGGCTGCTGCCCCACCGCCTCCACACCCCAAGACGCCTTGCCTGAGAGGAGGGGAGGAAGCGCCGCTGGGGCGAGGAGCTGGAGGAGGGGGAGCAGTAGCAGGCCGCGGCAGTAGCAGTGCGGGCAACAACGGTCGGAGAAGAAGGCGCGCCGCGGGTTCAGGGAGGAGCTGTAGCAGCGGCGAAGGGAGGGAAAGGGGCTGGCGGCGCAGTGGGAAAGAGGGGAGGCGCGGGGCTCGGGAGGGGATCCCTCCCGTTTTCCTCTTGCCTGCCTCCCGAGCTGTTGCCTCCTCGTCCTCGTCCATAGCGCGTGGTCGGGTGCGGAGGCAGGGGAGGAGGTGATGGAGGCGGAGGTGGAAGAGACGAGGCGTCCGAGAGGTAGGGGAAGTGGTGGCGGCGGCATATGGAAGAGGAGGGGGATGGGAAGAGACGAGGGAGAGAGAGATCTTTTCCCCTGAGAAAGAGGGCTGACGAGGCAGATATTTCCATCGCTTCGTTTTCATCTTTTCGCCCACCGAAACAAGGCAAACCCACATCGGTCTTTAGATGCAGCAGGTAAACAGGTCCACCCGCCATCCGCTTGGGAAGCAGCGACAAACGTAGGAAAAAACCAACGGTTGACCGACTGCCAGCGGCCAAAAACAAGCGCTAGTAGAAAGATCGTTCGGCCCACGATCGCTAGCGCGCGCAGTTGCCCTCGCTAGGCGGGTAGCCTAGCAGGGTTTATATGTTAGATTTGGCAGCGATGCACCGTGCATGGATTGGCTAGAAAAACAGAGCATCTCCTCTGTTGTGCTCGTATCCTACGGGACTTTCTCCAACAACGACGCAACCCAGCTAGAGGAGCTTGGCAATGGGTTGTGTAATTGTGGCAAATCTTTTTTATGGGTTGTTAGGTCCAACGAGGCACACAAGCTATCGGAGGAACTAAGGAAGTCATGTGAGAAGAATGGATTGATTGTTTCTTGGTGCCCCCAACTTGAGGTTCTAGCACACAAGGCCATTGGTATGATATCACAAAACGATATTTGTTTTTGCCTCATTTGAAAATGAATTAGAAGATTTGGTAAAACAAGAAACTGGTAATAACATTTCCTTTTTTATTTCGTAAACATGTATGTAGGATGTTTTGTTACTCACTGTGGCTGGAACTCGACGCTGGAGGCGGTTGTTTGTGGTATACCTCTTGTGGGAATTCTGCATTGGGCGGACCAACCCACCATCGCAAAGTATGTGGAGAGCGCATGGGGTATGGGTGTGCGAGTGCAGAAGAGTGAAAGTGGATCACTAAGGAGTGCGGAGGTCGAGAGGTGTATTAGAGATGTCATGGATGGGGAGAGGAAGGACGACTACAAAAGAAATGCTATGAAGTGGATGCAAAAGGCCAAGGAGGCAATGCAAGAAGGGGGAAGCTCGGACAAGCATATTGCTGAATTCGCTGCCAAGTATTCGTCAATTTGAATTTTCAACAATGTAATCTCTATTTCAAAATAAGCAAGTAGGCAATGATTCCAAGCATATATGTTTAGAGGAGACAATTTTTCCATATGTAATTACAATGCTAAATTCTCACCATTTGGAACGATGCTGAAATTTCGTAAATTAACAGCCCATAATGCTTTACACATTATGTGTTTTTTCAGTAAATTTATATCTGGGCTGTAGCTATTACTAACAACTAACTCTATACTATGTATATGGTTTCTCCTCAGTGTTCCACATGGAATATGATGCATGATAATTCGCGGAAGATGAGTTCATAAGCCTGAAGTCTATCATATACGAACGTGCATCTACGGGGCATCACGCAATGCACGGTGATGTGGTACATATTTTTTTTTTGAAACTAGGGGGGGGGGGGCTCCCCACCTAAATACATGTCAAGAAAAAAGTTTTTACATGAGAGTTTTTAGCCTAGGTAGGAGGATAGGTAATCACGCCACAACCCGACATGATCCGTAAGAGGTGCCTTTATTGAGGTGATAAGACCAAAGGGTTAGATCTGCAATAACGTTAGAGATCACATCATTATGGGATACATCAATGCTTCTAAACACCTTAGAGTTTATAACATCCCAACTTTTCCTGAGTAGCTATGACAGTCGAGTAGTGTTGGGGGCGGTCCAAAGGGATAAGGTCAGCGAGTAGGTTGGTTGGAAACCAAGAGGATCCCATACAACACATGAGGATGTGCATCCTAAAAAAATGAGCACAGTCTTCCACTGCAACAGAGCATCGAGCACAGGTCGAAGAATCAAGGAGTGTCTTGCGGTGTAGTTTAGCTCGTGTATTTAGCCGGTCAAGGTGGAACAACCAGCCAAACACACAAACACGGTTGGGCACCCGTATGACAAAATGGAGTCCATATGACCATACATTCGTTGGCATGGGCGGAGACAGGCCCCAGGCAGCCCAGGCAGCTGCCTGGGGCGTGAGGCCCATCTCGCTCGTACACTATAGCAAATATAATGTAGAACAACGAAGGCTCCCTGGGGCGTGAGGCCCATCTCGTTCGTTGCCTGCCTCATCTGCCTGCGGCCTGCCTGTGCGTCTACTTCGAGTCTGGACGAACATGAACCAGCCAGCCACCCGCAGCCCGTTCCCCTGACTTGGACGAACCCTAGGCGCCGCCCGCCGCCTACCCTGCCGGCCAGCTCCGTCCCCTTCGACCCCCTTCTGCGGCATCAGGTTGCGCCGCTGCGGTGCTGCGGGCTGCTGCCCTGTCCGACGAGGCGGCGACCTCGGCAAGGCGGCAGGCTACCCGGCGTCCGGCGAGCCGCAACACATAGCAGACAGCAGAGCAAGAGGCCAAGAGCAAAGCTATCCCTTCCTTGCTTCCTAGTTTTCTTCGAGTTCGATGTACAGCTTGTTGGGGAACGTAGTAATTTCAAAAAAATTCGTACGCACACGCAAGATCATGGTGATGCATAGCAACGAGAGGGGGAGAGTGTGATCTACGTACCCTTGTAGAACCGTTTCCCACGCGCATCGTCACCTCGTCCTTAGCCAATCTTCGCTTAATTCGTAGTCCCTGTTTCGAGTTGCAAATATTAGCAACAGAACCAGTATCAAATACCCAGGTGCTACTGCGAGCATTAGTAAGGTACACATCAATAACATGTATATCACATATATCTTTGTTCACCTTGCCATCCTTCTTATCCGCCAAATACTTGGGGCAGTTCCGCTTCCAGTGACCAGTCTGCTTGCAGTAGAAGCACTCAGTTTCAGGCTTAGGTCCAGACTTGGGTTTCTTCTCTTGAGCAGCAACTTGCTTGCTGTTCTTCTTGAAGTTCCCCTTCTTCTTCCCTTTGCCCTTTTTCTTGAAACTAGTGGTCTTGTTGACCATCAACACTTGATGCTCCTTTTTTATTTCTACCTCCACAGCTTTCAGCATTGCGAAGAGCTCGGGAATAGTCTTATTCATCCCTTGCATATTATAGTTCATCACGAAGCTCTTGTAGCTTGGTGGCAGTGATTGGAGAATTGTGTCAATGACGCAATCATCTGGAAGATTAACTCCCATTTGAATCAAGTGATTGTTATACCCAGACATTTTGAGTATATGCTCACTGACAGAACTGTTCTCCTCCATCTTGCAGCTATAGAACTTATTGAAGACTTCATATCTCTCAATCCGGGCATTTGCTTGAAATATTAACTTCAACTCCTGGAACATCTCATATGCTCCATGACGTTCAAAACGTCGTTGAAGTCCCGGTTCTAAGCCGTAAAGCATGGCACACTAAACTATCGAGTAGTCATCAACTTTGCTCTGCCAGACATTCACAACATCTGGTGTTGCTCCAGCAGCAGGCCTGGCACCCAGCGGTGCTTCCAGGACGTAATTCTTCTGTGCAGCAATGAGGATAATCCTCAAGTTAGGGACCCAGTCCGTGTAATTGCTACCATCATCTTTCAACTTTGCTTTCTCAAGGAACACATTAAAATTCAACGGAACAACAGCACGTGCCATTTATCTACAATCATACATAAACAAGCAAGATACTATCAGGTACTAAGTTCATGATAAATTTAGGTTCAATTAATCAAATTACTTAAAGAACTCCCACTTAGATAGACATCCCTCTAATCCTCTAAGTGATTACGTGATCCAAATCAACTAAACCATGCCCGATCATCACGTGAGATGGACTAGTTTCATTGGTGAACATCACTATGTTGATCATATCTACTATATGATTCACGCTCGACCTTTCGGTCTCTGTGTTCCGAGGCCATATCTGTATATGCTTGGCCCGTCAAGTATAACCTGAGTATTCCGCGTGTGCAACTGTTTTGCACCTGTTGTATTTGAACGTAGAGCCTATCACACACGATCATCACGTGGTGTCTCAGCACGAAGAACTTTCGCAACGGTGCATACTCAGGGAGAACACTTCTTGATAATTTAGTGAGAGATCATCTTATAATGCTACCGTTAATCAAAGCAAGATAAGATGCATAAAAGATAAACATCACATGCAATCAATATAAGTGATATGATATGGCCATCATCATCTTGTGCTTGTGATCTCCATCTCCGAAGCACCTCGTGATCACCATCGTCACCGGCGTGACACCTTGATCTCCATCGTAGCATCGTTGTCGTCTCGTCAATCTTATGCTTCCACGACTATCGCTACTGCTTAGTGATAAAGTAAAGCATTACAGCGCGATTGCATTGCATACAATAAAGCGACAACCATATGGCTCCTGCCAGTTGCCGATAACTTGGTTACAAAACATGATCATCTCATATAATAAAATTTAGCATCATGTCTTGACCATATCACATCACAACATGCCCTGCAAAAACAAGTTAGACGTCCTCTACTTTGTTGTTGCATGTTTTACGTGGCTGCTACGGGCTTAAGCAAGAACCAATCTTACCTACGCATCAAAACCACAACGATAGTTTGTCAAGTTGGTGCTGTTTTAACCTTTGCAAGGACCGGGCGTAGCCACACTCGGTTCAACTAAAGTTGGAGAAACTGTCACCCGCAAGCCACCTATGTGCAAAGCACGTCGGGAGAACCGGTCTCGCGTAAGCGTACGCGTAATGTCGGTCCGGGCCGCTTCATCCAACAATACCGCCGAACCAAAGTATGACATGCTGGTAAGCAATATGACTTATATCGCCCACAACTCACTTGTGTTCTACTCGTGCATATAACATCAACATATAAAACCTAGGCTCGGATGCCACTGTTGGGGAACGTAGTAATTTCAAAAAATTTCCTACGCACACGCACGATCATGGTGATGCATAGCAACGAGAGGGGGAGAGTGTGATCTACGTACCCTTGTAGATCGACAACGGAAGCGTTAACTTGATTGATGTAGTCGTACGTCTCCACGACCCGACCGATCAAGCACCGAAACTACGGCCTCCGAGTTCTAGCACACGTTCAGCTCGATGACGATCCCTGGACTTCGATCCAGCAAAGTGTCGGGGAAGAGTTCCGTCAGCACGACGGCGTGGTGACGATCTTGATGTACTACCGTCGCAGGGCTTCGCCTAAGCACCGCTACCATATTATCGAGGACTATGGTGGAAGGGGGCACCGCACACGGCTAAGAATATGATCACGTGGATCAACTTGTGTGTCTAGGGGTGCCCCCTGCCCCCGTATATAAAGGAGCAAGGGGAGGAGGCCGGCCGGCCCTATAGGCGCGCCAAGGAGGAGTCCTCCTCCTAGTAGGAGTAGGACTCCTACTAGGAGGGGGAAGGAAGTGGGGAGGGAGAGGGAAAGGGGGGCACCGCCCCCCCTCTCCTAGTCCAATTCGGACCAGGGGGGAGGAGGCGCGCGGCCCACCTTTGGCTGCCCCTCTCTCTCTCCACTAAGGCCCATATGGCCCATTACTTCTCCCGTGGGGTTCCTGTAACCCTCCGGCTCTCCGGTTTTCTTCGAAATCACCCGGAACACTTCCGGTGTCCGAATATAGCCGTCCAATATATCAATCTTTATGTCTCGACCATTTTGAGACTCCTCGTCATGTCCGTGATCACATCCGGGACTCCAAACTAACTTCGGTACATCAAAACTCATAAACTCATAATATAACTGTCATCGAAACCTTAAGCGTGCGGACCCTACGGGTTCGAGAACAATGTAGACATGACCGAGACACGTCTCCGGTCAATAACCAATAGTGGAACCTGGATGCTCATAGTGGCTCCTACATATTCGACGAAGATCTTTATCGGTCAGACCGCATAACAACATATGTCGTTCCCTTTGTCATCGGTATGTTACTTGCCCGAGATTCGATCGTCGGTATCTCAATACCTAGTTCAATCTCGTTACCGGCAAGTCTCTTTGCTCGTTCTGTAATACATCATCCCGCAACTAACTCATTAGTTGCAATGCTTGCAAGGCTTTAAGTGATGTGCATTACCGAGAGGGCCCAGAGATACCTCTCCGACAATCGGAGTGACAAATCCTAATCTCGAAATATGCCAACCCAACATGTACCTTTGGAGACACCTGTAGAGCTCCTTTATAATCACCCAGTTACGCTGTGACATTTGGTAGCACACAAAGTGGTCCTCTGGCAAACGGGAGTTGCATAATCTCATAGTCATAGGAACATGTATAAGTCATGAAGAAAGCAATAGCAACATACTAAACGATCGGGTGCTAAGCTAATGGAATGGGTCATGTCAATCAGATCATTCAACTAATGATGTGATCCCGTTAATCAAATAACAACTCTTTGTCCATGGTTAGGAAACATAACCATCTTTGATTAACGAGCTAGTCAAGTAGAGGCATACTAGTGACACTCTGTTTGTCTATGTATTCACACATGTATTATGTTTCCGGTTAATACAATTCTAGCATGAATAATAAACTTTTATCATGATATAAGGAAATAAATAATAACTTTATTATTGCCTCTAGGGCATATTTCCTTCACAGCTCTGTTTGGTGGAGGCGTGGAGCTCTATTCTGAACTTCTAAATTCTGATGTATAGCTTTTAGGACAGAGACAGTGCATCGTTGAGCTTTGTTCGTTGGAGGCGTGGAGCTCTATTCTAATCTTGTAAGCATGGCCCCCTCACTTAGGATTCACTAGGTAGAGTTCCTGTACTCTGTAATTGCTAGATGCCACCATTGTTTGCTTGATGCCACTCCTTTGTTAGATGTGGAAACCTATGTAGACAGATAGTAATTTTGTTTCTATAAATTTTACAGGAAGGCAAGATGAGTAAAAGAAACAAGACATTGAATTCATTTTTTCAAGTTCGAACCACGGAAACTGCAGAAACAGGTCCTTCAACTCGAACAACTGATAATGCCCCTAGTGTTATGGCTCAACTTAAACCTGGTGATATTGAATCAGACCCTGGTAAGAGAATACCAATTGAGGATTTGGATGCAGACATTAGAGATCTTGCTAGAAGGGAGTACATTAGTATGGGTCCATGTCAACCAACTGATCATACATATGAGCAGATAAATGGTAGAAGCTTTCATGATTACTGGTATAATGATCATCGCGGCTGGTTGGAATATAGCATTGAAAAAAAAGCAGCCTTTTGCTTTTATTGTTTTCTATTTAAGCAACCAAGAGATGCAAACTATGGTGTTGAGGCGTTCACGAAAAATGGATTTAAATCTTGGAAGGATGGACCTAAAGTTTTTAATCAGCATGTTGGCAAGCATGATAGTGCTCATAACAAATCTAGACAACATTATGATGATTTCAAAAATCAAAGACAAAATTTTCCACATGTGTTTGATAGGGGTTCTAAGAAGAGAGAAGAAGAATACAAAGCTCGTCTCTTCATTATATTGGGTATTGTCAAATTTTTGACACTACAAGCTCTTGCTTTTCGTGGTCATGATGAGTCTGCTAGCTCAATGAATAAGGGTAACTTCAAAGAGTTGTTGGACTTGTTCATAAAGAAAGACCCAAAGGTGGAAAAATTGTTTGGTGATGCAGGTGGGAACCATCTACTGACTTCACATGAGATACAATTGGATTTATGCAAGGCTTGTGCACAAGAGACCACCAAAGTCATTATAGAGGAGATTGGAGATAGGAAATTTGCTTTACTTGTTGATGAGTCCAGAGATGCATCTATGAAAGAGCAAATGGCTATGTGTTTGAGGTTAGTACCTTTCCTCGTATTGTATGTGTTTGTTGTTGTAGACTTGTAGGTGGATTTTGTTGAAGTTTTATATTAATCATGCTCCTTTGTCTTATGTAGGTATCTCGGCAAACGAGGGGAGGTGATTGAGAGATTCATGGCAGTTGAGCATGTTCCTGACACAAGATCAACTTCACTGAAGGTAGCTTTGGATGGTATGTTTGCTACTCTTGGCTTATCTATGTCTAATTTGAGAGGACAGGGTTATGATGGGGCTTCAAACATGAGAGGGGAATTCCGTGGGTTGCAAAGATTGATCTTGGAGGAAAATCCTTATGCTCATTATATACATTGTTTTGCCCATCAGTTACAATTAGTGGTTGTTGCTGTTCCCAAGTGTTGTTCATCAGTAAGGGATTTTTTTGAATACACAAGCATGGTGGTTAACATTGTTAATGCTTCTTGTAAAAGACATGATCAATTGGCCCAAGAGCAACATGATGAAATAGTGCGTCAAATAGAGGCTGGGGAACTTCTTGTGGGAAAAGGAAAAAACCAATTAACTAACCTTGCTAGACCCGGTGATACACGGTGGGGATCACATCATAAAACCTTGTGCCGTCTTGTTCAGATGTGGAAACCAGTTCTAAAGGTATTAGAAAATCTACACAATGATGCAGATAATGTTGCACAAAGAACCACAGCCGCAGGATTGACAAAGCAAATGGAGTCCTTTGAATTTGTTCTCATATGGCATCTTATGATTACATTATTGGGCAAGACTAACAATCTGTCACAATGCTTGCAACTAAAAAATCAGAATATTGTACGTGTTGTTGGATTGATTAAAACCACATTGGATGATATTCAAAATATAAGGCAGAATGGTTGGGGTGAGCTCTTTAAAGAGGTAACAGACTTTTGTGTCAAGTACAACATTGTAGTGCCAAATATGGAAGATATAGAACTGCTAATGGGCGTTCAAGGACTTGGGGTGGGCAGTTGGTAACTTACAACCATCATTTCAGAAATGAAATATTCAATGTGTTGCATGATCAACTTATTGTGGAGTTAAACAACCGCTTTGCTGAAAGGTCTACTCAATTGTTGAGATGCATTGCTTGTCTTGATCCCAAGAATTCATTTGCCAATTATAATGAAGACAAGCTAGTAGACCTTGCTAATATGTATGCTGCTGACTTCTTTACATATGAAGTTACTTTTGTCCTTAGAAACCAACTAGACTCATTCATTCGGGAAGCAAGAGTTGATCCACATTTGATGAATTGCAATGACCTTGGTCATCTTGCCATAAATATGGTTACAAGTAATATGCACACAACTTTTCCCTTGGTTTACCGTCTTGTTGAGTTAGCATTGATTTTACCTGTTGCAACCGCAACAGTGGAAAGGGCATTTTCAGCAATGAGCACTATCAAGACTGGATTGAGGAACAAAATGGGTGATGATTGGATGAATCATAGAATGGTATGTTACATTGAGCGGGATGTATTTGTGAGTATTGAAGAATCAAAGATCATTGAGCGATTTCAAGGTTATCGCAGTCGCAAATGCCTTTTGCCTCGTCCTGGACGTAATTTTTCAAATTTTGCATCTATTATGAACTATTTTTGCTTCCTTTATTATGCACTGATTTGCATTTCAAAATTTATCATTCAAGGTTTAGCTTCTTCGACTATTGAAGAAGTTGTTATGGGAGGGTCAGATCAACCAATCCTTTGATTTGGTATTAATCTTTTGGATCATCTATATATGCTACATATTGTCTTTTGATTTATCTTACTTTATTAGTTGACCCATCATGGAACAAATGCTGCCATGGAATATTATGTTTGGTGTATTATTAGTTATGCAACATAAATTGACTTTCGTATGCGTTGAAACTGGAGTTTTTTTTTGGGTAGCTTTTAGCCGTTAGTTTCTCGCCTGGGGTGTCAGCCAATCCTGGCTCCGCCACTGTTTGTTGGTAAGCTGTGATCCCAACGCCTCATAGACACCTTTGGTGGTGAAGGGTGCGCCATTCAGCAGTCTGCGGGGGTTCGGGACCTGTATGAGCGTGACATTTTGCAACAACAAACGCAAAGACAAGTCCAACATACTATTTCCTGCCTTTTCACAGATGTTATATCTCGTTCAAAGCGATACTAACAAATGTCTGGGAGCGCGCCAAAAAATTGTGCTCACACGACGAAATCGAACACATGCCCTACAATACATACAGGTGTTCGGCTAACCACTAGGGTTTGTCGTTGCAAGTGAATAAATGCAGCGCTACTTTAAAAACTATTATAACCGCTCATACATGTTTTTCCTTAAAAATAATAATTGAAACTTCATAGATTGCAGAAAAAGTTTATGAACATGAAAAAATACGTTGCCCTATTCTAGAAAAGTTCAATTTAGAAAAAAAATCAACATTTTTAGAAAGTAGTTCACAAAATATTGAAAAAATGTTCATCAAAATTTGCAAAAAAAAAGTTAATCTATTTTTTCAAAATTTACAAAACTGAAAGAAGTTCAACATTTTTGAAAAAACCTAACTGAATTTAAAAAAAACTTAATTGAATCTGAAAAAACATCATTGATTTTGAAAAATAGTTCATCAAATTTGAAAAAAAAACTTCATCAAATTGAAAAAAGTTCATCGAATTTGAAAAAAATTATCGGTTTTGAAAAATAGATCACTAAAAAAGTTCATTGATTTTGAAAAAAAAAACTTCCTCGATTTGGAAAAAGTTCATGCATTCAACAAACGAAAAAAGAAAGTAGGAAAACAAAAAAAGAAAGGGAAACAATGAAGAAAATATAGGAGGTATTTCCTATACATAGAAGAGTATGAAAATCGATGAGGGAAGAAACCAGGAAGAAGAAAAAAGAACATAAAACAAAAATGGGAAAAAGGAAAATGAAATAAAAGAAAAAGGAGAACGAAAGAGTTGAAGATTAGCATATCCCGATCCGTGGCTTTCTGGTTATACCAACGAACCTGGATGAGGGAGGTAGCGGCTTGTTCCATCCGCAACGAGTGCATGCTTGTTTTTTGCGTATTAAAATACAAAGTAGCGGCTGCCTAAATTGCCAAATAGGAATTGCCAATATCTCGCTGAAGGTTTTGCCCATCCCCCCTATAGCTATTGGGCTGATCGGTTTTTTTTCCTTTCTTGTTTGCTAGTTTTGATCGAGTTTGCTTGTTTCGTTCACTGGGTTTCATTCGCTAGTGCTTTTTTTGAATTTTTTTTGTTTCTTCACTTGTTTTCTTAGGTTTTTATGATCCTCTTTATTTTTTTCACCAATTTTATTTGGTTTTTCCAAGGTTTTCATTAATTTTTATTTTCTTTTCATTTCCTTTAGCTTTTCACTATTTTTCTTTCTTTTTTACTATTTTTCTTTGCTTTTATTTTTTATATGTTTTTCTTTGGTTTTCTTTGTTTCTTTCTTGGTTTTCACTATTTTTTCCTTTGTTTCTAGTTTTTCCTTCTTCATTTTCATTATTTTTGTTTTTCTTTCGGTCTTAGTTTCTCTTGTTTCTTTCTAGGTTTTCATTCTTTTTTGTTTCTTTTTTTTGCATTCCACATTTTTCGTATATGTCAAGAATATTTTTCTAATACACATTCAACATTTTTCAAATATAAGTTCATCCTTTTCTTAATACATCGTTTACATTTTTTCTATACACCTCTTAATCATTTTTAAATATTTGGTTAATATTTTAAAAACGTTTTATGTAAAATATTTGGATATTTGGAAGTATAACCTAGACTATTAAAAGTTAGAGAAAAAAATCAAAAACATGAAAAGAAATACAAAAAAGCGAAGCCGGCCCATCTGGCGCTCCGATGACAAGAGGCTACCCTATGTCTCGATGAGAGCTCCTCGTTGGCGCCTTCAGTGCCCCGCAAACTTGTTGGCGATCACATGCCCACCTAAGGGGGCATGGCCCATCGCTCGTTCGACTAGCTGCTCGCTCGATGTTGGTTTCGCTGAAATCACTAATTGGGGAGTACTCCTTGCAAAGATCACTCCTATCGTCCAGGTTGTGACAAATGACGCGCTGCATGTGCACCACTTGTCACAATCTGGGAGTTTTTTCTTTTTTCGCAGATCCTTTTATTCCAAATGTTTTATCTCTTAAACTGTGCATCCAAATCTTGAACCGTTTTCACCCTTGGATTTCTCGTGTAGAGATCTTCAAAACGAGATACCCATGTTTATAGGTTTTGATGAACTTTTTCATAAAAAAACCGGTCAAAAAAACCAGATGAAAAAACCGAACCGGGAGCACTATTTTTTCCCTTTCCGAAAGAGACACGGCCGTGCCTCTCGCGAAATCACTACCATGCCTCTCGCAAAAGCAAAACTGTGCCTCTCGCGAAAGAAAAATAATAGAAAACACGTTTTTTTCGTTTCTGAGAGGCACGCTCGCGCCTCTCGTGAAAACACAATCGTGCATCTCACGGAAGCAAAACCGTGCCTCTCGCAAAAAAGAAAAAGAAAAAAACATGTTTTTTCCATTTCCGAGAGGTACGGCCATGCCTCTTGCGAAAGCACAACCGTGACTCTTGTGAAAACAAAATCGTGCCTCTCGCGAAAGAAAGGAAAATGGAAAACATGTTTTTTTTCCTTTTCTGAGAGGCACGGTCGTGCCTCTCATGAAAGCAAAACCGTGGCTCTCGCGGAAGTAAAACCATGCCTCTGGCAAAAAATAATAATAGAAAATGTGTTTTTTTTTCGTTTTTGAGAGGCATGGCTGTGCCTCTCGCACAAGCAAAATCGCGCCTCTGGCGGAAGCAAAAAAAAGAGTGTTTTTTTATTTATTTTTTGTCCAAAAGCTAAGAAAGACCAGTGAAAAATCAAAAATTCGAAAAAATTATTTAAAAACCAAAAACGAGTGCGGAAAAATAAAAAAACAAATTCCAAAGGAAGCGTCCAGAGAGCGACACGTGGTGGCGGATGAAAGCATGCCAAGTGGCGCTGATCATTGTGAGGCTCCCAAAGGAGCGCTTGTCAACTAGTTGCTCCCTGATTTTTCTCGCCCAATCCATCGCTAATGAGTTGTTTGCTGGTCTTTTTTTGGCCTGCAAGCACTTGTGAAAGACGAGTGCTGGTTTAAAAAAATGGTTGCGATTCTTCTATTAATTTCAAAACTTCATCAACTCAAAAAAGTTCATTAATCTGAAAAGTGGAAATATGTAAAAATGTCTGTCAATTAGAAAAAAAAATGTGAAGGTGATATAAGTATATGAATTTAAAAAAAATGAAAACCAGCTTTTTCATATAAAGTTCATCGATTATAAAAAAGTTTAACATTTTGAAAGCAAATCATGAATTTTGAAGAAAAAAGCTCACAAACTTGTAAAAGGTTCATTTTAAAAAAAATCATTGATTTAAAAAAATGAACTTTTTTAAAAAGTTCAAATTTTTTTTTAAAAAAAGGTTCATCAATTTTGATAAAAAGTTCATCAATTTGGAAAAAAAATAAGAAACTTGAAAAAGTTCCATCAATTTTGAAAGCAAGTTCGCGTATTCAGAAAAAAATCATCAAGTTTGAAAAGAAGTTCATGAATTCGAGAAAAGTTCATCGTACTTTGGAAAAAAGGTGACAGATGGAGAAAAGATTATCATTTTTGATAAAAATAAAGTTGATAAAAAAAGATCACTATTTCTATAAATATTTGAATTTAGAAAAAAAATATTGTGTTTGAAAAGAAAAAGAAAATAAAACCTGAGCAAAAAATGTTGAAA
>NC_041382.1:30984620-31011995 GCF_002162155.2 Triticum dicoccoides
TACGGGTGAGCCATTAGAGTTGGTTTCATAAATTGTGGGCACTACTTGGAGCCGGTTCCAGGTCTCGTACATGGAGCCAGTTCAGGTTCCAGAAATTGTGCCACTACTTGCTTGTACCTATGGTGGCAGAGGAGAGGCATTGTGTGGGAAGAAGAGGTGTTATCCCCGGTGCGCATGGTACTGGTGATACAAGCATTGATGTTGAGTTATGTACCGGGGGAGGAGGGACCAACATCAACGGCCAGAGTAAACCAGTGGAGAATGGGATTTGTGCGAAAAGCTTTGATCAACGTTGATGCTTCATTTTCTGACAATGATTATACTGGATCATGTGGCGTGGTGGTAAGGGACTATACGGGCCGGGGCAATTCTTCAGCACAACGACGATGGTGTTACAACATCTACGTGATGTAGTTTCTGCAGAAGCTGGGGCCTTGCTAGAGGGACTGAAGCTAGCGACAAAACTGGGATGCAATAATATCCGAAAGAATTCCTTATTTAACACTATTTTAAATTGTGTTTTCTTATTTAACACTGAAAAACTTTTTCTTCCCTATGTAACATCAAGTGTAAATTTTATGCCCTTTATGACACTTCCGTCCATTTTTAGGTTTAACGGTGTTAGATTGCATGTAAAAAGACACTTTTGCCCTTACACATAGAGCTCTTGCATGTGTGTTCAACTAGGGACGTGAGTGGAAGAAAGCTTTGCTGTGTGCGGCTCATTCGGCTTGGGTTGCAGCGACGTGCAGGATGCAGTGCTCACCTCCGCGACCTGGGCTATGGCAACAGCAGCTGTGGCAGCACGACGGCATGTGCCTACGGTTATACGGTATGCATGGAGCTCACTGTGGCGTGGCGCGCAGCCGGCGGCAGGCGGACGGTGGAGCAGTGGCACTATGAGACGAGTGGGGCCAGTGCTGCGTAGGAAAGCAGAGGCCGGGGGCAGCGCAAGTGCCAGCAGGGTCACGTTTCTTTTCTTATCCGCGATGAGCTTTAACGGCAGGTTAAATATATATGCATGATTGGTCATGAAGCTGGTGTATGCATGTGCTCGTACGTGCTATCTCTTGATGGATTGTTGCTGCATGTAAACTTTTTTTTGACGGGTTGCTACATGTAACCTTTGCTAATTAGCTTTGCCTCACATATGACCGCACCATACCATGTGCGCATGCGTATTCGGGTATTCGTGTGCTGTCTTGTATGCGTATACACCCAATACACCCGGCTAATCATACATGCATGCAAGTATTAAAATTTTGATCAAAAATCACATTAGGGGCAAACGGGTCTTTTCAAGTGTTATTTAACACCGTTAAGGCTCAAAATAGATGGAAGTGTTATAAAAGGCATAAAATTTAACCTTGATGTTAGATAAGGAAGAGAAATATTTTCAGTGTCAAATAGGAAAACAAAATTTTAGACAGTGTTAAATAAGGAATTCTCTCATAATATCCTAGTTCGTATGGACAATGTCACGGTAGTTGAAGATCTCAAGGAAGATGAAGGTTACTCAATGGTGGCATCACCGGTTTTTATTTGCATGTCGTAGTGAGTTTCACAGTTTTGGAAAGGCCTTTTTTTAAGTTTTATAACAAGGAGTCTAATGTAGTCGCGCATGTGCGAGCTGAGTGGGGGCAGGAAAATCAACCCTCAGAGAGGCTCGACTCACCTTCAAGTTTTATTGCAAAATATTTAGCAGATGATGTAAGTGTGATTTGATTTTAATAACGCTAGCCATGATGGTCTTCTTCTAAAAATTTGCATAGTGCGGGTGCTTAATAAAATAAACCGAGTTTTCTTCAAACACCAGTGCTTATCTCTGTAGGATGAGTGATTAATTAGAAGTCTACCTCTACAAATAAGTATTAGTGCTTAAAAAACTGATTTTATTTGCCTAAGCACCTTTATTTTTCTAAGCTTCCGATACCTTGGTTTATTTATGTTGATGTTGAGTTTATGTTGTGGATGCGATTCTGAACCATATTTTCTATGCGATTCTGAGATGTGTTGTGTATGTGATGCTGAATTTGCTAGGCCTCTTTCCCAAGGTTGGAAGTTGTAGGTTTGGTAGTCTCCATATGAAAAGTGACATGCGTAATGCTAACACAACTAAACCGGCATTATGCCACCTACCAACGCAATCGGAAGGTGGGAGTACCTTCGCAAGCAGTACCCCTTAATCTGTGATTTCGCCTGAAAGACCGAAGTCTGGCCTTTTATTTAGAAGAACTGAAGTCTGACCCTAGAGACATAGGAGCCTCAAAATTCCGGCCCAAAAGCCTGAAAATAGAAGCTGGTGCATAGCCCCAATTGTCTTTTAGGCTGCTAACAAAACGATCCCAACCCTAGAGACAAGCCTAACCCAGTGTCTCCTGCTTTTTTCGGGTTAGGCGATCCGATGCCTTGGTAGCAAACCCAGCGTCTCCTGCTAACAAAATGAGCCCAACCCTAGAGACAAGCCTAACCCAGCGTCTCCTGCTTTTTTCGGGTTAGGCGATCCAATGCCTTGATTTATCTACTATTTCTAAATAGCTAGCCTCCACTATTAGGAATTCGCTATCCTCTCATTGAGCCACATCATCAAAATTAATGTAGCCGTTAGATAAACTAAATCAGTCCATAATAGTCGTATGATCTAGACGTTGAGAGGCTCCGCACTAAGCCACATGCAAGTATGCAGAAACTTACCGTGGCATGCATGTGAGTGGGTTTTAAATCCCATCAACATGTCTGCATGCAAGTATGCACCGGTAGCATGCATGTAAGTGAGCTTTTAAGTCTCATTAATATGTCAAAAAGAAAAATATAATCCCATTACGCAGTAGGAGTTGGCTGATCTCCTTTCCTTACGTGTGATGATCTAAATGATGATGGGAGTTTTTTAGTTTGGCTACCACATTTGTCATGTTGTTATAGATTTTATTTTAGTTATATGAAATCGATGATTTTACGCATAGAGATATACGGCTGTTCCACGGCAACGTGCGGGAACTCATCTAGTTTATGGAGTAATGCTATACCACATATCATTAGACTTGGCAGGTTCCTGCTGGAATAAGGGGGTGGGAGGGGACCTCCCAGCTGAAATTCAGGGTGGGGGGGGTGCATGTGATGCTGAATTTTGGTGTGCATGCGATTCTGAACCGTGTTGTCTATGAGATTCCAAGATGTGGTGTGTATGTGATGCTGAATTTGCTATATATGTCCCCATTTCCAAGGTTGGAAGGATATTTACTATAATCTCCGTATCGAAAATGCTGCCCGCAATGCTAACACAACTAAACCAACATTATTATTAGTTATTGCATGATAATACATGTCTTATTTATATCATAAGGATCATAGTACAAGCCACATATATACCAACATTACAAAATTAAAAGCAGAACGTGTTAGTCTTTGCACAAAGAAACACCAACCAAGAAGTAAAAATACAAACAAGACATAAGAAATCTCTGAGCTTGACATCAACAATCATCACATGCCTCGGACACCACCACAACTGCCATCAAAGAAAAAAAATGACGGATCACCTCCACACCCGAGCTCGACGCGGCATCATAGTGATATGCAGCTTTGCGGACTTCCAAGGTGGCTCGCTAAAGACGAAACCACTACTGTTGAACGAATCAGACCAGGGCAATACGCCGTACACGCAATCGAACTCCAGATCTGGTACCCCATATGACTAAGACGTCGGAGGAAGAAACCATACCTGTCATCCACATACCACAAAACTAGCACATGATCCACCATCTTCCAGATGTCGCCGATGCAGACCATAATCAGCATCCGCTTCTGGACTACCTCCCAGGCTTCGCACCAGCGCTGGAGCAAACGTTGTCGTAACGGCAGGGACCAAGGACACAGGTCCGCCACGAGGATGCGGCCACTGCGGCACCATCCTTGCTTGAACAGACTGGATTTCAAATCCACGCCCAACCAAAGGACCGATCACCTCGTCGGAGTAGGATCTGAATAAACTTTATTTAGCTCCGCCATTGACGTCACCAAAGCAAAATGATGAACAGCCGAAAAGCTAAGCTAATCCGGCTTAAAACTATCCACACGCATGGATCCGACGAATCCACTCATCATTGACGACCGAGGTCAACTGAGGGGAGCGTCCTCGAAGAATGCACCTGGCGAGTTCGCTTTTTTTTTCTTCTAGAGGAAGAAAGAACGATACTACAACTAAACCGGCATTATGACACCTACCAATGCAACGGAAGGCAACCAAACTCTTCTGTATTTGTAGCAAGTGGGAGTGGGCGATACTCTAGTACGCATATATATACGAGCCTCTCACTCATTATATGAACAAAAAATATATATAGCACCACAGTCTTCTCTTGAAGGCCATCAATGGCGGCCAAGACTAAGGCACCAGCTGGTACTCCGGTCGGCCCCGTCCCTTTCGCGGACATCGAGACCGACCCAGGCTTGGTCTCTCCGGTGCCGGAGCAGCTCCCGGAAGAGCACGCCGCCCTGCCGAGCGCGTCCGCGTTTAACGGCCCGACGAACATCCGTTGCTACCAGGGCTTCTGGCTGTCGGATTACTTGTCCGCCGCGGCCGTCGCCCTGCAGCGCCGCTTCGAGCCCTGCCGCGACGACATCATCGTCGCAAGCTTTCCCAAGTCCGGCACCACGTGGCTCAACGCCCTGGCGTTCGCCACCATGGCACGGCGCGCTTACCCGGCCGCCGACGCCGGGCACCCGCTGCTACGCCTCAACCCGCACCAGTGCATCCCTTTCCTGGAGAACCTCTTCCGGAGCCGCGCGGAGGCCGCCAAGCTCGAGGCCCTGCCGTCCCCGCGCCTCATGAACACGCACATGCCGCTCGGCATGATAATGCCGGGCGCCGGCGGGTGCAAGGTCGTCTACGTCTGCAGGGAACCCAAGGACATGGTCGTCTCGTTGTGGCACTTCCTCCGGCATCTGCGGCCAGACCTGGCGCTGGCCGACGTCCTCGACTCCGTGCGCAGCGGCGCGGTGCCGTATGGACCCGTCTGGGACCACATCCTCGGCTACTGGCGCGCCAGCATCGCGAGGCCGGACGCCGTGCTGTTCTTGCTGTACGAGGAGCTGCTGCGCGACCCCGCCGGGAACGTCAGAGAGCTGGCGCGGTTCGTCGGGCTGCCCTTCTCGGACGCCGAGGAGGAGGCCGGCGTCGTCCAGGACATCGTCAAGCTCTGCAGCTTCGGGCACCTCAAGCCCCTGGAAGCCAACTCGACAGGCCAGTTGGATCCCCTCGTCCCGGTGCCGCGCGAGGCGCTGTTCAGGAAGGGCGTGGCCGGCGACTGGGCGAACCACATGACGCCGGAGATGGCGCGACGCCTCGACGAAATCGTCGCCGACAAGTTCCATGCGACCGGCCTCACTTTTCGATGATTTTCCATGATCAAGTAATGTTTGTACTCTCGTAATCACTAAGCAGGAATAATCAAGTGGAGTGGTTTTCGTTTCACGAAACTGGCCTGTCTATTTCCGGGTGTAGAGCATATACGTCCACTTTCCACGGTTGCTTTCAGATTCATGCAACTTTTTAACCATTTTTAGAACTTCTGTTGTTTCAGTGTGTTACATATTACTCCCTCCATCTCATAATATAAGAGATGTTTTTAACACTATACTAGTGTCAAAACACTCTTAACGGAGGGAGTAGGTCTTTTCTCTCGTTCCATGTTGTATCACATAATGCTTTATTGTGTAACATCGTGTATCAACAAACCCGTTCCAACACAGATGCATTTTTGTCGTCCGTACACAATAAAACGTTGTACACTTCGAAATAAGAAAAATACCAAATGAAATTTTTGGAAACAAGATAAAATTTGAAAGCAACCAAAAAAATAGGACTATCTCAAAGCAATGACGTAGGATATCCCATGCATGGTAGGTAAATCATTCTCGTACGCACTAGGGCTCCTTCCTTTCAAAGGATTTTCATTAAAACACTGGAATGATTAAAACCATTACGATTTTTTCAAGATATGTTGGTTGTTTGATTCATATGGTCTAATTCTGTAAGAACTTTTCCTATAGATTCCCTTAATTACTTTGCTTTGGAATATGTCATGTTATCATAAGCATCTATCTCCTCGTTAATTTAGTGCTATATTTACGATTGTAGCATAACACTCCGTCCTAAAATAAACGCCTTTGATTTAGTGCTATATTTTAACAGATTACGACAGCAACGCGCAGGTATCACATGTTTTTGGAGACCGGACGGGAGACAGGGAGAGGCCCATTGATTGCCACTCACAACCATGTGTTCGTTGTTTTGTTGGCGCCATATCTTCGCGGATCGAGTTTTAAACTGCGAGGAGACGGGCCTGCCTGGCGCCATATCAGCACTTGATTAGCACATGTCTCTTCAGCGAGTTCAGAACTACAGATAAACACCTAACGGCTGGGTTGCAGATCGAATAGTTTGCACGTTGCCACCGCTAGCAGCGTGAGATACACCGTGTTGTGTTGTGCATGCATGTGAGCCTGCTCCTAAGAGCTTCTTCAGCCGCGCCCCCAACAGGCCCCCCAGGCCACTTTTTCGACACCGGCGCCAAAAAAACGCCCTAGTCGCGGCTCTAGTACGCCGAAAAGCGCCGGTTCAGCCTTTTTTTTCGTCCAGCGGTCACAGGCCGAACCCGGCGCTCTAGGGGGCGATCGAGGGCTCCGGCGCAAGGGAAAAGCACGGCTGGCCCACACCGTCAGGCGAAAAGTCAAGATTTTCTTCCCCGACCCGCCTCCTACCCCCTGTGACCTCGGCCGCCACTAGCTATATCCCGGCGCCGCCCGCCGCCTTTCACCGCTAGATAGTCATTCCCCGCCGGAAAAATAGCAGAGGTTCGCCGCGGCAGCCCCTCCAACAGCAGCTGGGCGTTTCCGGCCGCGGAGGGGCAGTTTAGCGGCGGGTACACGTCCACCAGGCGCAAGGTGTTCGGCGATTTGCCTGCCCTGGCGATGGACTCGGATGACGAGGAAGCGCTCGCCGCGTTGCTGGAGAAGAAAGCCGAGGCCGACGTCCAGGAAGAAGAGCATCTCATGGTGCTCGCCGCCCTCGCCCAGCTGCTGGCGAACAATGAAAAGCCGCGACGACGTGGCTCGGCGCCGGGGCGGGTGAAAGCAAAGAACCGGCATCGTCTCGAAGGCCACTACATGATCTACTCTGGCTACTTCGCCGATGCTCCACTTTATGGCGACAAAACATTTCGGCGCCGTTATCGGATGAGTCGAAAGCTCTTCCTCAGGATTGTGAATTCCATCCGGGAGTTCGACAACTACTTCAAGTGCAAGATGGATTGCACCGCAAACTTGGATTCACCTCGATCCAGAAGTGCACGACAACGATGAGAATGCTTGCATACGGAGCTCCTGGTGATTCACTCGACGACTATGGGCGCATGGCCGAGTCCACCAGCATAGAGTGTTTCTACAAGTTTTGTCGGGCAGCGGTGGCAGTATGTGGACCGCAATACTTGAGAACACCCAATGCGGAAGACACTGCTCGGATCCTAGCACAGAATGCAGCAAGAGGATTTCCTGGGATGCTTGGAAGCAACGACTGTCTGCATTGGAAATGGAAGAATTGCCCATTTGCTTGGCAGGGGATGTACAAAGGCGCCAAAGGCGGTTGCAGTGTGGTACTTGAGGCGGTGGCCACACAGGACCTCTGGATTTGTTACTCCTTCTTTGGTATGCCAGGAACTCACAATGACATCAACGTGCTGCAGTGCTCTCCTGTCTTTGCCAAGCTTGTTGAAGGTCACTCTCCTCCGGTGAACTTCGAGATCAATGGGCGGCACTACAACAAGGGGTACTATCTAGCTGATGGCATCTATCCGAGATGGTCGACATTTGTGAAGACCATCTCAAACCCTGTGCCAGGAGGCAAGAACACCTGGTTTGCGAATATTCAGGAGGCTTGCAGGAAGGATGTCGAGAGGGCATTTGGTGTGCTCCAATCTCGATTTGCTGTTGTCCGGTACCCCACTCAGACCTGGTCGAAAGATCAAATGTGGGAGATCATGACTTGCTGTGTCATCTTGCACAACATGATCATCGAAAGCGAGGAAGAAGACCCAGTGTTTGACATTGAACCATACTACAGGCAAGGCCCTCTAGCCGAAGCTGATCACCAGCTACCAGCAATCTGGACTGCCTACCTCAGTATGCGTCAGGAGATCCGAGACCCACAGGTACACCATCATCTGCAGCAGGATCTGATAGAGCACCTATGGAGGCTCAAGGGCGACGCCGGGCGCGACGTGTGATGAAATATGAGTTTTTATTTGTTGAACTATATAATTTGTATTGAACTATTTGTTGTTGCACTATTTTGTTGAACTATTTGATTTTCTGTGATGAACTATGTGATACAAAAATATTTATATGTTGATAATTCAACACCGTACCACGGCGAACCACGCCGAATATGAGCCTATTCTCGCCCATATGGGCCCTTAATTCGCCGAAAGTGGGCCGAAAAGTGGCCCAATATTGGTGCATGGGGGCGACCTGGGGGTGACGGCTGGACGGCCAACCGCCCCCATCGCCGATTTAGCGCCGGCTCGCCCCCAGGGGCGCGTAGAAGTGCCGCCTGGGGGGCCAACGGCCGGAGATGCTCTAAAGAGAGAAAGCATAGGGGAGAAAGAGACTATGATGTTCATGCATGTGAGAGCACTTTAATCACACAGAGTCGGACTGTGAGGGAAGATATATATGCACAGAACTTTTTGTTTTTTTGCTTCCATGATGCCGTTTAGGTTCAAAGATGATGAAGTGTCATGTAATGGAAGTTCACATAACATCATTAGAGAAAGAACAACAAAATATAATATCAAACTATTGAACGGTGATCAAGTTCACATGATTACTAGTAACAGAAATTCTCTCATATCCTCAAGAACAAATAAACTACTCACAACTCATCATGTTGATCATGATCAGTCGGTATAAATATATGATTAACAATCTGAACATAATAATCTTTCATCAATTAAGCCAATAAGCATCAACTACAAGATGTAATCAACACTACTAGCACCCTAGGTACCAACATGAGGTTTAATACAAAGATTGAACACAAAAGATGAACTAGGGTTTGATGATTAAATGGTGCTGATTAAGATGTTGATGAAGATGATGATCCCCACAATGAGAGGACCATCGATGATGATGAAGTCTGTGATTTCCCCATCCTAGAAGGAAGTTTTCCCGACGAACTCGCTTTGCCGGAGAGCAAAAATTTTACTGCCCTTGTTCCACCTCGTAATGGCGGGGAAAAGTCGAGAAAATTTTCGGTGATTTTTCCAAGGGTAAATGAGAATTGATGGCAAAATGACTTCAGGAGGTGAGCCACCACTGGCCGCCAAGGGCAGGGGCACGGCAAAAAAAAGGGGGGGGGGGTCGTGCCACCTGTCCTAGTGGATGACCGGTGAACCCCCTCTAGTGCTTCTTTGCTCGAACATTCTTCATATATTTCAAAATAATTCTAATAAAAATCCACGCCTCATTTTAAGCTCTGGGGAATTGATATATCTTATGTTGCTTTTTCAGGTCCGGAGTTTCAGCTGTCGATAATATTCCTCTTTTCATACAACTTGCATGTTGTTGACACCCAAGTATAAGGGGTCAACTGTAGTTCTTTCGATAAGTAAGAGCGTTAAACCCAATGAGGAGTAGAAGGAATCAATAAACGGTTTTCAACATGGTATTCTCTCTAAGTGTTGTAGAACGATTATGACAGATAGTTTGCTCGCAAGATAATTGGTAACAAGTAACAATGTAAGAAGGTGTAGAAAGGTGACCCAATCATTTTTATTGCATAAGACGGACGCATTTCTTATAGTGATTAAAACGTTCTCGATGACACACGGGAATTTCATCTAGTTACTCTCAGCATGATTCATTGACCCATGTTCACTGCTTTGGTAAGTTGTTATGCGGGTGGACTAGAGCTGAAGTGTTGTTCTTACTTGAACAAAAAGCCTAATTGTGATTATGCCCTCTCGCAAGCATCCACAACTATAATAAAAGAGTTAAGATAAATCTTACCATAATATTAAACATATGGATCCAAAACAGCCCCTTACTGAACAACTCATAAACCGGGGTTTAGGTTTCAGCCACTCCCGCAACACATCATCTACAAACTAATTCCACGATGCCTTCCCCTAGGACCAAACATGGAAATGTGTCATGCAGTCAACATTCGCACGACATCACTAGAGAAAGAACAACACAACACATCATCAAAACATTGAACAAAAATTAACTTCACATGATTACTTATAACAAGACTTCTCCTTTGTCCTCAAGAACAAACATAACTACTCACAAATCATATTCATGTTCATGATATCATGATATAAATATGTAATTAGCAATCTGAACGTATAATCTTCCACCAAGTAAACCAACTAGCATCAACTACAAGATATAATCAACAGTACTAGCAACCCACATGTATCAATCTAAGATTTGAGACAAATATTGGACACACGAAATGAACTAGGGTTTAAAGATGAGATGATGCTAGTGAAGATGTTGATGGAGATGAGTCCTCTTATGATGAGACGCCAGCCTGCCGCCACCCCTTTAGTCCCGGTTTGTATGACAAACCGGGACTATAGGTAACAAATGAACCGGGACTAACGGTGGTCGTGCCCCCGACCTCTCCTAGCCACTGGAACTGAGACTAATGGTCACATTAGTCCCGGGCCGTAATCAAACCGGGACTAAAGGGGCGGACGAAAGGTCTGTTTTCTACTAGTGTGATGGCTTCAATTTCCCACTCTCGGAGGAAAGTTTCTCTGGTGGAGTTGCTACGCGGAGAGCAAAAGTGTTCCTGCCCAGGTTCCGCCTCGAGACGGCGATGCTTCGTCCCAAAAATCTTCTACTGATTGTTTTTCTAGAGCAAATGGCTTCATATAGCAGAAGATGGGCACTGATGGACATCCATGGGCCCCACAAGCTCACATGGTGCATCCCAGGGGAGAGGAGGCGCCCCCTGAGCTTGTGGGCCCATGGTGAGTCTTTTTGGTATATTATTCTTTTAATATTATATATATATATTCCAAAATAAATATTTGTAAGTTTTCAGGTCATTTGGAGCTCCGAAGAATAGCTATTTTTGTTGTAGCTCTTCTCAACCTCATAATTCCAGCCGCCGACAATCTCCCTATTGTGATATAACTTACAACTTGAGATAGAAAAGGCATTAGAACTGCATCAAAAGTGAAATATAACTTTAAAGCAATAAAAATAATAGTAGAAAAACATGATGCAAAATGAACGTATCACAAGTTAAGAGAGAAAAATCATTAGAATTGCACCATAATGTGAAATACATCATTGAAATAATATTAGTTACAATACGAAATAATGATGCAAAATGAACGTATCAGCTACATGCGGCAACTTCAGCTCATCGTCGGACTCTATGTAGACGAAGATTTCGTTGATCTCCGCCCTCCGCTGGTAGAGGAAGCAGCGGCGGCCTCCACCTCGGCCTCCGAATGGATGGAGTCGAGGATGGCTACAAGCTCTGCCGCCTCCTCCGCTTGGGTGGGCCACCTCGAAATCCTCCATCGTGTCCTCCATTGTGTAGCCCGCAGCCGGCTCCGCATCCTCCATGGCATCCTCCTCCTTTGGCTCCGCCTAAGGCTGCTACTCAGCCAGCTCCTCCTCCGACTCCGGCGAGTCCAGAGGCAGGCCGACTTTAATCCGGGCTTTGCGCCTACCCCGGATCTCCTCGAGCAGCTCAAGGCACCACCCTGCCGTGAACATGATGTATGTCGTCACCCTCTGCCGGGCCATGGTTGTCGACAGACGGCGAGCTAAGAGGGAGGAAAGTGGATGCGGCTAGGGTGGCGGTGCAGAGAGGGAGGGAAATGAATGCGGCTAGGGTTGGGGGTCGCCGTCCGGCTTACTTTAAACTGGATATGAGCAGTGCCGGTCAGCTTGGGCATATAGGACTAGCATGAGGAGTCTATCTGTGTAGCTTTTTTTTGACCGGTCATGGGGCGTCCGCCATACGCATAAGGAGGTTCGGTGAGCCCGGATGTACATGCTCTTACTCATCGATATGTTTTACTAGGCGGGCATGGAGATTGAAGCTGCATGTGACCATCCACCATCATTTGCCGTGCCTCTCGTGCGGCCAGGACAAAGCCATGTGAGTGCCACGTGTTCACCGCATGCGTCCAGAAAATGTAAGCAATCATGTAGCCTTCTCTTAGGGAAAAAGTGTGTGTATAATATACCGTATCTCTATTCCTAATGTCTCAGTTGGTAGGTCGCGTTCCGGGTTTTATTTTCGACCCACCTCACCCGGTCTTTTTTGGTACTTCTTTGATACTTCCTCCCACCTCCCTCTCAGCCGCGAAAAACCAAGGAAAACCCCGTGATCGAGTCCCGCACACGCCCAACCTCCCGTCTCACGGTAAGCCGCATAGAACCAAAAAAACCTCAAGCCGAATCCCCCGCCCGCCCCCACGCACTCCAGGCCCTAACATCCCGTCGCACCAAGACAGACGAACGAAAAAAATCTACGAAAATTAACCGACAAAAATTAACCAGCGAAAATTAACCAGCGAAAAAAAATGCAGAACCAATCGCCCGCACGTAGCGCTAGGTCTCCTGCCCTCGAACGAGAAACACTCGCACGCACGAATCTCTGCTCTCGTTCGCCCGCCGCCGCCCTTCGTCCCTTCGCCGAACCCTAGAAGCGGAGGAGCGGTGGTGGTGGTGAACCCTAGAAGCGGAGGAGCGGTGGCGGTGGTGAACCCTAGAACCCTAGAACCCTAGAAGCGGAGGGATCGGGGGAGGAGATGGGGGGCGGGCAGCGCCGGGAGCCGAGGAGGAGGTGGGGGGCTGAAGCTCCCACCATTCATCCCCACCTCAGGAGGGTCTCGTTGGATGTGGTAGCGGCCGACCGGCCGTACTCGTCGGATGCCTCGGTGGGGGCGTCTCCGCTTCCTAGATCCAGGTCGGAGACTCTGACGCAGAGGCCCGCAAGGGAGAAGCAGAGGGTGGAGGAGGAGCGGAGTCCATGGAGGAAAGCAGGCGACGGCTACAGGTAGGCGCTCAGCTTACCCTACTGTGTAGTTCAGTGCGTCACCGTAGGGATAGGAGCGCCGCCACCGTCTCCAGGTACGTCCTCGACCAGGTCGTGCTCGGGCTGCCCTCGGGCATGCCCACGCCATAGATCAGGTCATGATCTCGTGGTTGAATGCCTTCGGAGGTCTCCCTGAGGTCTGATCTGATGCCCTTGTTGAACCCATCCCTTACTCTCCGCCAGCTGGGTCTCATTCAATGCTGATGCTTGCTACCATAGTGTGCTTCAGGAGATCAACAACATGCTGAGATGGAAGCAACTAAAAGCATCAGTTTTGCCATTACACGACGACGTGCAAAAGTAGCACGTCATCAATCACACCTGACAACACATACAAATTCCATTAATTTGCAATTCTTCGGTTGACGCACTTGAACAAAAGCATCAGTTTTCTACATTGTGACGATCACAAGCATCTAATTATGCTTCTCAAAGTTTGTAATCATGTGATGCATCCTTGAAATCAGTTTGTTCTCCACCATTGAGTATCATAGTCCTTCCGTCCCAAAATAAGTGTCTTAACCTTAGTATAATTTTATACTAAACTTGGTACTAAGTTGAAACATTTATTTTGAGACGGAGGGAGTACATGATACATCAATGTGTTAGGTATAAATTGTCTGCACTAAAACATGTACGACAACCAAACTGCCACATTCATTCAGTACAACTCATCCTGCTTCAGCATCGAAGTTTTGAGGGGCCATGAGAGCAGAGGTAGCCAAGTCGTCGTCACATTAAGGCAGAGTGAGGACGTAATTAGCTCATTAGGAGGAGTTCAATTGTTTCCCCAAATTTCCTTCCACGATTTTGTAACCCTTTGCAGAATTGCATGGGGAGGTTCGCAACATTGTCTACTCATCTGATAGGAAATCAGTATCTATTGTCTATCATGTGACTATGGAACTGATGCAGAGTACCCTTCTTTGCATGGGAGTTATATGTGGTTCAGTTTGCAGAATCTTGTTTGGTTTTACATTGATCTTGCATGCTGAGTTTTTGGGCGTATAACCAGTTTGTAGGTCCTACTATTTGATCTGTGGACGTGACCAATGAGGGCATGGAGATTATGGCGAGGCATGGTGATGCAGTGGCAGTGGTGAAGGTAACCACATCGAAGGCAGCGGCAATGGGTGGTTGTCGATGAAAGCAGCATGGGGATGGGGGAGGTGGAGAGGCGAGGGATGGAGGCGGAGGACGGCAGCCAGGGAGACGGAGTGGCAGTGAGATTGGACGAGCTCGCCTGCGGAGTGCGTGGGCAAGATTTCCTTTCCGGGTTGGACGAGGGCTTCTTTGTTTGTGTGTGTGTGCATGTGTGAGTTCACACCGATACTCGACCAAATACTGTGCATGGTTATCTGAAATTCTAGACAATAGTTCACATCCCAGCGGCAGGTAAGAACCTTCTTTTTAATTTATCAAATGGCGTCAATAGACCATAAAATTATCTTCATTTATAATACTAAAGATATGTCAATACATGTTCTTACATTTAGGCTCCTAAACCTGTTGAATGAGTTCTATATACAAGATTTATATTGTCCTTCTATAAATTAAGACTACACTTGCTATTGATGAGTCTATAATTGTCAACCTGGACAGTAACAACACACTATCGTTTTATCTCTCAATGTGAGCAAGTAAGATTTTTTTTCAGAGCTTTATTCTTTTGTATTATTTTTCTATTACAGAAGTTGATGCTCCATCTTGTTATTCATTTCCTGGGATCATTTCTCGAGGAATGTACGGATTTCTCGAAGTGACGCAATGCTATGATCTTCAACCATGAAAATGAAACTGTCAGCGCTGATGGCCTGCTCCTGTGATCTCATAGGTACCAAAATGCAGTTTAAATCTCTTTTGGGGAATTGGTTCCTGATGTTACATTTGGCTACTCCTGTATATCTTTTAGATTTTTTTCTCTTTGTAAATTTTGTTTTTTGTTTGCTCACCTTGTAATCAACTCTGTATTTGATGATTTAGAAATCAGAATTCAGTTTAACTCTGAATTAACCCTTAATGATAATATAATTGTTCTGATTGCACTCATCCCTAATTCATAGCTTCACCAATAGTGATAGCATTGTGTCAAGGAGCAGGTGGAGAGGGAGAAAGAGAAAGGGAGAATGGAAGCCAAGTGATAGACAAAGAGAGTGAAAGGGAGAAGACATGCAATAACTTGTGTTATCTTACTAATGCTTTATTTATTGAAGACCTATACCAATGCACAAGTATTTGTCGTTGTATGATGGAAACCAGATGCCATCATGCTTACAACATATTTTTGAATTAAAAGAATAATTTGATCATTGTGTCTATATTTTATGATTTCGTGTCAACGCACTGGCATTTGGCTTCAGCCCATCAATTAGACCAGCTAGGTCTACGCACACTCCATGATTAGCTAACAAACTAGAGCAAACTAGCTAGCTTGAGTAATCCCAGTTTGGTATTTAAGCTATTAATTCTTGGATGAGTGTGTTTGGAGGCGAGAAGGGAAATATGTTACTCTGCAAATTCCAAGTCTTTTATCATGACTATTATTACACGTCAAACATGCAGTAATGAGAGGGTGAGTGTGTTTTGAATTCTTAATTGGTAAATTCTGGTGATTAACTGACCGGGGATTCAGTTTGGATAGCTACCCAGGGGTATGAGTGTGATCAGTGTGACTAATTGTGATTTGTTTAGTGGTGAAAATGTAGGAATTAATTTGTTTCACCAATTCTGTGTTGGAAATACGCCCTAGAGGCAATAATAAATTAGTTATTATTATATTTCCTTGTTCATGATAATCGTTTATTATCCATGCTATAATTGTATTGATAGGAAACTCAGATACATGTATGGATACATAGACAACACCATGTCCCTAGTAAGCCTCTAGTTGACTAGCTCGTTGATCAATAGATGGTTACGGTTTCCTGACCATGGACATTGGATGTCATTGATAACGGGATCACATCATTAGGAGAATGATGTGATGGACAAGACCCAATCCTAAGCCTAGCACAAAGATCGTGTAGTTCGTATGCTAAAGCTTTTCTAATGTCAAGTATCATTTCCTTAGACCATGAGATTGTGCAACTCCCGGATACCGTAGGAATGCTTTGGGTGTGCCAAACGTCACAACGTAACTGGGTGGCTATAAAGGTACACTACAGGTATCTCCGAAAGTGTCTGTTGGGTTGGCACGAATCGAGACTGGGATTTGTCACTCTGTGTAAACGGAGAGGTATCTCTGGGCCCACTCGGTAGGACATCATCATAGTGTGCACAATGTGATTAAGGAGTTGATCACGGGATGATGTGTTACGGAACGAGTAAAGAGACTTGCCGGTAACGAGATTGAACAAGGTATCGGGATACCGACGATCGAATCTCGGGCAAGTATCGTACCGCTAGACAAAGGGAATTGTATACGGGATTGATTAAGTCCTTGACATCGTGGTTCATCCGATGAGATCATCGTGGAACATGTGGGAGCCAACATGGGTATCCAGATCCCGCTGTTGGTTATTGACCGGAGAGTCATCTCGGTCATGTCTGCATGTCTCCCGAACCCGTAGGGTCTACACACTTAAGGTTCGGTGACGCTAGGGTTATAAAGGAAGTTTGTATGTGGTTATCGAATGTTGTTCGGAGTCCCGGATGAGATCCCGGACGTCACGAGGAGTTCCGGAATGTTCCGGAGGTAAAGATTTATATATAGGAAATCTTGTTTCGGCCATCGGGACAAGTTTCGGGGTCATCGGTATTGTACCGGGACTACCGGAAGGGTCCCGGGGGTCCACCGGGTGGGTCCACCTGCCCCGGGGGGGCACATGGGCTGTAGGGGGTGCGCCTTGGCCTACATGGGCCAAGGGCACCAGCCCCAAGGGGCCCATGCGCCTAGGGTTTTGAAAGGGGAAGAGTCCCACTAGTGGAAGGCACCCCTAGGTGCCTTGGGGGGGAGGGAAACCTCCCTTGGCCGCCGGCCCCCTAGGAGATTGGATCTCCTAGGGACGGCGCCCCCCTAGGCCCTCCTATATATAGTGGGGGAAGGAGGGCTTTTTCACCCATGCCTGTTGGTGCAACCCTCCCTCTCTTTCTCCTCATATCTCGCGGTGCCTGGCGAAGCCCTGCAGGATTGCCACGCTCCTCCATCACCACCACGCCGTTGTGCTGCTTCTGGATGGAGTCTTCCTCAACCTCTCCCTCTCTCCTTGCTGGATCAAGGCATGGGAGACGTCACCGGGCTGTACGTGTGTTGAACGCGGAGGTGCCGTCCGTTCGGCACTAGGATCATTGGTGATTTGGATCACGACGAGTAAGACTCCATCAACCCCGTTCTCTTGAACGCTTCCGCATAGCGATCTACAAGGGTATGTAGATGCACTCTCCTTCCCCTCGTTGCTAGTCTCTCCATAGATAGATCTTGGTGACACGTAGGAAAATTTTGAATTTCTGCTACGTTCCCCAACAGTGGTATCAGAGCTAGGTCTATTGCGTAGATTCTATGCACGAGTAGAACACAAAGTAGTTGTGGGCATTGATTTTGTTCAATATGCTTACCGTTACTAGTCCAATCTTGATTCGGCGGCATCGTGGGATGAAGCGGCCCGGACCAACCTTACACATATGCTTACGTGAGACCGGTTCCACCGACAAACATGCACTAGTTGCATAAGGTGGTTGGCGGGTGTCTGTCTCTCCCACTTTAGTCGGATCGGATTCGATGAAAAGGGTCCTTATGAAGGGTAAATAGCAATTGCCATATCATGTTGTGGTTTTTGCGTAGGTAAGAAACATTCTTGCTAGAAACCCATAGCAGCCACGTAAAACATGCAAACAACAATTAGAGGACGTCTAACTTGTTTTTGCAGGGTATGCTATGTGATGTGATATGGCCAAAGGATGTGATGAATGATATATGTGATGTATGAAATTGATCATATTCTTGTAATAGGAATCACGACTTGCATGTCGATGAATATGACAACCGGCAGGAGCCATAGGAGTTGTCTTTATTTTTGTATGACCTGCATGTCATTGAGAAACGCCATGTAAATTACTTTACTTTATTGCTAAACGCGTTAGCCATAGTAGTAGAAGTAATAGTTGGCGAGCAACTTCATGGAGACACGATGATGGAGATCATGATGATGGAGATCATGGTGTCATGCCGGTGACAAGATGATCATGGAGCCCCAAGATGGAGATCAAAGGAGCTGTGTGATAATGGCCATATCATGTCACTATTATTATTTGATTGCATTTGATGTTTATCATGTTTTGCATCTTGTTTACTTAGAACGACGGTAGTAAATAAGATGATCCCTTACAACAATTTCAAGAAGTGTTCTCCCCTAACTGTGCACCATTGCTAAAGTTCATCGTTTCGAAGCACCACGTGATGATCGGGTGTGATAGATCCTTACGTTCACATACAACGGGTGTAACACAGTTTTACACATGCAAAACACTTAGGGTTAACTTGACGAGCCTAGCATGTACAGACATGGCCTCGGAACACAGAGACCGAAAGGTCAAGCATGAGTCGTATGGCAGATACGATCAACATGAAGATGTTCAACGATGCTGACTAGTCCGTCTCACGTGATGATCGGACATGGCCTAGTTGACTCGGATCATGTAATCACTTAGATGACTAGAGGGATGTCTATCTGAGTGGGAGTTCATAAGATGAACTTGTTTATCCTGAACATAGTCAAAAAGGATTTTGCAAATTATGTCGTAGCTCACGCTTTAGTTCTACTGTTTAGATATGTTCCTAGAGAAAAATTAGTTGAAAGTTGATAGTAGCAATTATGCGGACTAGGTCCGTAAACTGAGGATTGTCCTCATTGCTTCATAGAAGGCTTGTGTCCTTAATGCACGGCTCAGTGTGCTGAACCTCGAACATCGTCTGTGGATGTTGCGAACATCTGACATACACATTTTGATAACTACGTGATAGTTCAGTTAAACGGTTTAGAGTTGAGGCACCGAAGATGTTTTTGAAATGTCGCAAAACATATGAGATGTTTTGAGGGCTGAAATTGGGATTTCAGGCTCGTGCCCACGTCAAGAGGTATAAGACCTCCGATGATTTTCTTAGCCTACAAACTAAGGAGAAAAGCTCAATTATTGTGCTTGTGCTCAGATTGTCTGAGTACAACAATCGCTTGAATCGAGTGGGAGTTGATCTTCCAGATGAAATAGTGATGGTTCTCCGAAGTCATTACCACCAAGCTGCTAGAGCTTCGTGATGAACTATAACATATCGAGGACATATATGATGATCCTTGAGATATTTGCGATGTTTGACACCGAAGTAGAAATCAAGAAGGAGCATCAATTGTTGATGGTTAGTGAAACCACTAGTTTCAAGAAGGGCAAGGGCAAAAGGGGATGCTTCATGAAACGGCAAATCAGTTGCTGCTCTAGTGAAGAAACCCAAGGTTGAACCCAAACCCGAGACTAAGTGCTTCTGTAATAAGGGGAACAACCACTGGAGCAGAATTACCCTAGATACTTGGTAGATAAGAAGGCTGGCAAGGTCGGTAGAAGTATATTGGATATACGTTGTGTTGATGTGTACTTTACTAGTACTCCTAGTAGCACCAGGGTATTAGATACCGGTTCGGTTGCTAAGTGTTAGTAACTCGAAACAAAAGGCTACGGAATAAACGAAGACTAGCTAAAGGTGAGCTGACGATATGTGTTGGAAGTGTCTCCAATGTTGATATGATCAAGCATCGCACGCTCCCTCTACCATTGAGATTGGTGTTTGCGTTGAGCATAGACATGATTGGATTATGTCTATCGCAATACGGTTATTCATTTAAGGAGAATAATGGTTACTCTGTTTATTTGAATAATACCTTCAATGGTCTTGCACCTAAAATGAATGGTTCATTGAATCTCGATCATAGTGATACACATGTTCATGTCAAAAGATATAAGATAGTAATGATAGTACCACCTACTTGTGGCACTGCCACGTAAGTCATATCGGTATAAAACGCATGAAGAAGCTCCATGTTGATGGATCTTTGGGCTCACTCGTTTTTGAAAAGTTTGAGGCATGCGAACCATGTCTATTGGTGTATATGCATGGAGAAACTCCATGCAAATGGAGCGTTTGGACTCACTTGATTTTGAATCACTTGAGACATGCAAATCATACCACATGGGCAAGATGACTGAAATCCTCGGTTTCAGTAAAATGGAACTAGAAAGCAACTTGTTGGAAGTAATACACTTTGATGTGTGCAGTCCAATGAGTGCTGAGACATGTAGTGGATATCGTTATGTTCTTACTTCACAGATGATTTGAGTAGATGTTGAGTATATTTACTTGATGAATCACGAGTCTGAATTATTGAAAGGTTCAAGTAATTTCAGGGTGAAGTTGAAAGAGCGTCGTGACAAGAGGATAAAATGTCTATGATATGATCATAGAGATGAATATCTGAATTACGAGTTTGGCACAGAATTAAGACATTGTGGAAATTGTTTCACAACTAATACAGCCTGGAACACCATAGTGTGATGGTGTGTCCAAACATCATAACTGCACCCTATTGGATATGATGCATACCATGATGTCTCTTATCGAATTACCACAATAGTTTATGGGTTAGGCATTAGAGACAACCACATTCACTTTAAATAGGGCACCACATAATTCCGATGAGATGACACCATATGAACTATGGTTTAGAGAAACCTAAGCTGTCATTTCTTAGAAGTTTGGGGCTGCGACGCTTATGTGAAAAAGTTTCAGGCTGATAAGCTCGAACCCAAAGCGGATAAATGCATCTTCATAGGACACCCAAAACAGTTGGGTATACCTCCTATCTCAGATCCGAAAGCAATAAGGGATTGTTTCTAGAATCGGGTCCTTTCTCGAGGAAAAGTTTCTCTCGAAAGAATTGAGTGGGAGGATGGTGGAGACTTGATGAGGTTATTGAACCGTCACTTCAACTAGTGTATAGTAGGGCACAAAGAGTTGTTCCTGTGGCACCTACACCAATTGAAGTGGAATCTTATGATAGTGATCATGAAACTTCAGATCAAGTCACTACCAAACCTCGTGGGATGACAAGGATGCGTACTACTTCAGAGTGGTACGTAATCCTGTCTTGGAAGTCATGTTGCTAGACAACAATGAACCTACGAGCTATGGAGAAGCGATGGTGGGCCCGGATTCTGATGAATGGCTCGAGGCCATAAAATCCGAGAGAGGATCCATGTATGAAAACAAAGTGTAGACTTTGGCAGAACGACTCGATGGTCGTAAGGCTATTGAGTACATATGGATTTTAAAAGGAAGACGGACAATGATGGTAAATGTCACCATTAAGAAAGCTCGACTTGTCGTTAAGATGTTTTCCTACAAGTTCAAGGAGTTGACTACGATGAGACTTTCTCACTCGTAGCAATGCTAAGAGTCTGTTGGAATTATATTAGCGATTACTGCATTATTTATGAAATCTTGCAGATAGGATGTCAAAACATTGTTTCCTCGACGATTTTCTTGAGGAAAAGTTGTATGTGATACAAACGGAAGGTTTTTGTCAATCCTGAAAGATGCTAATAAGTATGCAAAGCTCCAACAATCCTTCTAAGGACTGGAGTAAGCATCTCGGAGTTGGAATGTATGCTTTGATGAGATGATCAAAGATTTTGGGTGTATACAAAGTTTATGAGAAACTTGTATTTCCAAAGAAGTGAGTGGGAGCACTATAGAATTTCTGATGAGTATATGCTGTTGACATATTGTTGATCAGAAATGACGTAGAATTTCTGGAAAGCCTGGATTAAGCTACTTGAACATTGAGCATCAAGATCTATAAGGATAGATCAAAACGCTTAATGGTACTTTCAAATGAGCACATACCTTGACATGATCTTGAAGGTGTTCAAGTTGGATCAGTCAAAGAAGGAGTTCTTGCCTGAGTTGTAAGGTATGAAGTTAAGACTTAAAGCTCGACCACGGCAGAATAGAGAGAAAGGACGAAGGTCGTCCCCTATGCTTAAGACGTAGGCTCTACAGTATGCTATGCTGTGTACCGCACCTGAAGTGTGCCTTGCCATGAATCAGTCAAGGGGTACAAGAGTGATCCAAGAATGGATCACAGGACAGCGGTCAAAGTTATCCTTAGTAACTAGTGGACTAAGGAAGTTTCTCGGTTATGGAGGTGGTAAAAGAGTTCGTCGTAAAGGGTTACGTCGATGCAAGCTTAACACCTATCCGGATAGCTCTGAGTAGAGATACCGGATACGTATAATGGAGCAGCAATTTAGAATAGCTCCAAGTAGAACAGTTATTTGGAATAGCTCCAAATAGAACGTGGTAGCTACATCTAGGAGATGACATAGAGATTTGTAAAGCACACACGGATCTGAAAGGTTCAGACCCGTTGACTAAAACCTCTCTCACAAGCAACATGATCAAACCCAGAACTCATTGAGTGCTAATCACATAGTGATGTGAACTAGATTATTGACTCTAGTAAACTCTTGGATGTTGGTCACATGGCGATGCGACCTGTGAGTGTTAATCACATGGCGATGTGAACTAGATTATTGACTCTAGTGCAAGTGGGAGACTGTTGGAAATATGCCCTAGAGGCAATAATAAATTAGTTATTATTATATTTCCTTGTTCATGATAATCGTTTATTATCCATGCTATAATTGTATTGATAGGAAACTCAGATACATGTATGGATACATAGACAACACCATGTCCTAGTAAGCCTCTAGTTGACTAGCTCGTTGATCAATAGATGGTTACGGTTTCCTGACCATGGACATTGGATGTCATTGATAACGGGATCACATCATTAGGAGAATGATGTGATGGACAAGACCCAATCCTAAGCCTAGCACAAAGATCGTGTAGTTCGTATGCTAAAGCTTTTCTAATGTCAAGTATCATTTCCTTAGACCATGAGATTGTGCAACTCCCGGATACCGTAGGAATGCTTTGGGTGTGCCAAACGTCACAACGTAACTGGGTGGCTATAAAGGTACACTACAGGTATCTCCGAAAGTGTCTATTGGGTTGGCACGAATCGAGACTGGGATTTGTCACTCCGTGTAAACGGAGAGGTATCTCTGGGCCCACTCGGTAGGACATCATCATAGTGTGCACAATGTGATTAAGGAGTTGATCACGGGATGATGTGTTACGGAACGAGTAAAGAGACTTGCCGGTAACGAGATTGAACAAGGTATCGGGATACCGACGATCGAATCTCGGGCAAGTATCGTACCGCTAGACAAAGGGAATTGTATACGGGATTGATTAAGTCCTTGACATCGTGGTTCATCCGATGAGATCATCGTGGAACATGTGGGAGCCAACATGGGTATCCAGATCCCGCTGTTGGTTATTGACCGGAGAGTCATCTCGGTCATGTCTGCATGTCTCCCGAACCCGTAGGGTCTACACACTTAAGGTTCGGTGACGCTAGGGTTATAAAGGAAGTTTGTATGTGGTTATCGAATGTTGTTCGGAGTCCCGGATGAGATCCCGGACGTCACGAGGAGTTCCGGAATGGTCCGGAGGTAAAGATTTGTATATAAGAAATCCTGTTTCGGCCATCGGGACAAGTTTCGGGGTCATCGGTATTGTACCGGGACTACCGGAAGGGCCCCGGGGGTCCACCGGGTGGGTCCACCTGCCCCGGGGGGGCACATGGGCTGTAGGGGGTGCGCCTTGGCCTACATGGGCCAAGGGCACCAGCCCCAAGGGGCCCATGCGCCTAGGGTTTTGAAAGGGGAAGAGTCCCACTAGTGGAAGGCACCCCTAGGTGCCTTGGGGGGGAGGGAAACCTCCCTTGGCCGCCGCCCCCTAGGAGATTGGATCTCCTAGGGCCGCCCCCCCCCCCCTAGGCCCTCCTATATATAGTGGGGGAAGGAGGGCTTTTTCACCCATGCCTGTTGGTGCAGCCCTCCCTCTCTTTCTCCTCATATCTCGCGGTGCTTGGCAAAGCCCTGCAGGATTGCCACGCTCCTCCATCACCACCACGCGGTTGTGCTGCTGCTGGATGGAGTCTTCCTCAACCTCTCCCTCTCTCCTTGCTGGATCAAGGCATGGGAGACGTCACCGGGCTGTATGTGTGTTGAACGCGGAGGTGCCGTCCGTTCGGCACTAGGATCATCGGTGATTTGGATCACGACGAGTACGACTCCATCAACCCCGTTCTCTTGAACGCTTTCGCATAGCGATCTACAAGGGTATGTAGATGCACTCTCCTTCCCCTCGTTGCTAGTCTCTCCATAGATAGATCTTGGTGACACGTAGGAAAATTTTGAATTTCTGCTACGTTCCCCAACATTCTGCACTTGCATTTGGCCATAGAATTTAGTGGGGTAGCATATGCCCAGAATTTAATTAACCACAATTTTGATAAATTTTTGGAAATTGTTTATTTGTTTTATTAAACATGGTCGAATTTTCTTATAATTGCAGGTATTTGGTTCAAAATATATTTTTCTACTGTTAACCGATAGCATGGATATCACTATTTATGATCATGATGTCCATAAGAAATCATCATGACATGTCGAATCCTCAACCACTCAGTTAGATGTTGATGGATCTGCATCACAACTTCTGTTGAACTCTCATGGTTGGAGATACTGCAAGAATTCTGATTCGGCACGGCCCTCATGGAGACAATGGAGATGGTGTTCAGCGGTGCGCTCAGCCAGAGTTCGCCGTACGTCCGACATTTGCTGATTCGGCAGGGCCCTCATGGAAACAAAGTACGTCCGACATTTCCTCTTCTGTGAATCAGTCCATAGGCCCTTTAATAGTTGTGTGTTGCTGGGTGTTTTCATCATGGGCTTCTTGTTTCTTTTAGTCCATGAAAGACGCATTGGGGCACCAGGTCAAGAGCAAGGCCTTTTTCAAGATACTAACCTAAATGCCGAAATACTTCGTTGTTGCCACTTTTAGTGTAGCTGTACTGATGCAGATAAGCTAAAAATCTCTCTTGCCTTCTCTTTGATGCCCTGATGACTTGTGTGCTTAATTATTAAGTAAATTACATTATGGCGCATGTTATTTCCCATGTCGCCATAGGGCATTGTTCTTTTGGGACATGCATAGGGGTGCTTTGTACCGGTACGTAACTTCGTGCTGAAAACAAGAGCAACATGTTTTCTTTGTAGGTCAGAATTATTAACAAGATATGAAGAATTAACCTGTTAATTTCTTTGCAAAGGAATTGGCCAGTTAGTATTTTACTAAATAACTATGGACTAGCTACTATTTTTACAATGGGTTGCTTATTGGACTAGGGACGTGTGATATCTTTCTCCCGTTGCAAAGCTAAACCACGTCGTGTCATCTTTGTAGTTTACATATTTTTTAGATGTGTTGGCACACATTTTGAGGCATCATTTTCTTTCAAGTCGTTCATCATCATTGGTCCCATTCTGCACAAGACTATCGATGATACCACTCTGCATTGGACCTACACAATCATCAATTTTACCAATGTCACAAATGGTCTGTCTTGTAATGTGACATTATGGCTAACTGTTTGGTTTGAATTATGGCTGGTAGCTGTCCTTGGATGTTGTAAATTTTGTTAACCTAACTCCCTGCTATATGCACAGTTCAGGGCGCAGAGAAACTAATGGAGCAACCAGGAGTCCAATCATTTTAAGGCAGAACATTGAACATATCAGTGATCGGACACTCGAGACAACTCTTAATGAGTTCTAGCAACCAAAGACAGAATATTTGCGTAGGATGCAACAAAGCTGCATGTCATGAGATTATTGAATACGTTGAGTAATTTGGAATGGAAACATTTTTGGTTAAATAGGATGCTCTTGAGATTATTTCTCATGCCAACATGGCATGCCCGAGCTAAAAATGTGCCACCCTTTGACAGGACCATGCCTTGTTAGAGGAGGTTTCTGGTTGGATAAATGAGAAGGCCATGATGCCTATTTGGGCTAAGATGACTCCTAACATTGCAGGTATTACGGATGGAACTTAAGCTTCCATAATGCATTTGTTGAGTAATTAGCAGTCACATATCTTCTGTGTTTTTAATTGCTATACGGTGTCAACAAATGATGAGGTTCTAAATTATTATTTTTATCATTGCCTACTTTTCAAATGCGTAGTTTCTCTCTGCATTGATCTTAGTAGTTTGATTCTCCGGTAGTACATTTGGTGATCCTAACCAGAAGCTAGCTGTTAGAGAATGACAATGGACTATTCATGTAAGATAGTTTTTGTCCAACATTGCATTGTTCTATATATCTTCTCTCGCATGTTTGGCTTTGGCATCAATAGGGACAGGGTGGGCGATCATGGTGGGATTAGGCATGTGAATTCTGGTTTTAGTTTCACTTCCATGTTTGGTAAGACAGACAAAAACTCTGAGTGGCTGATTTGTATCTTGAAATGCATCCTGTGACGAATCATCATGAAGTGCCAAGGTATATTAAACTTTCTAAAACGGTGGGAGTTCAACCCTCAAATCATAATCCATCCCCCACCACCCCTCCCTAATTACTGTCCCTCCAACCAAACAACCCCGCAATTTCTAATTTAATGTTCTGTTTGCTGTATTAAAAATGAGTCCTGGTCTTGTTGCATTGTAAAGATCAGATATGTAGTGCACAATTGATGATAATCTTTCAGTCTTACTCCCTCCATCCAGAAATTCTTGTCCTACAAATGGTTTTATCTAGACTTGTTTTAGTTATAGATACATCTATTTTATCCATTTCTAGGATAAGTATTTCCGGATGGAGGGAGTAACATTCATTAGCCAATGGCCCCACATTAGCATGTCCACCTAGCTGCTAGGCACATTACGTCATTGTGCACACATCCGCTCCTCCTGCTTAATTAAAAGGAAAAGAAGGGCACGTAGATGGCCCGTGATTCCTGGACATCGTGATGCCTTAGTTTAACCGAGCGCTTGTTTCTCTTCGAATCGCTCCAATTTCTTTTGACGCTACAATTCCTAATTGTCTATTATGTTATTCCGTCGTGCCTTGTCACTTCGGTTGTGAATCATCAAGCGCTGACACCGACGAACTATGTTTAGGTATGTGAATGGTTATCCTTAGTAAATCATGCTTTTAGCATTTTATTTTTAGTTCTTCCACATCACATTGTTGCACTGTTAGGGGCTATAAAGGGTATCATTGTCACCCATTTTCTAGGAGGAACTGGGTTCGGGCCTTTTGCTCTAAAAAGAAGCGAGTGAGAGTGA
>NC_041382.1:31012163-31022566 GCF_002162155.2 Triticum dicoccoides
GTCGCAAAACCATCATCAAACATCGCCATCGTGAGTGGCAGCAGCTTCACTTCACCCCCTCTCCATATATGGGACGAGAAAATATGTATTAGAAGAACCGATATTTATAGCAATACAATCATAAGTCGCATGCAACATCCACGTGATGAATTACAATTTATTTGAATGGTACTATATATATATATATATATATATATATATATATATATATATATATATATATATATATATAATTGGCCCGTGGCAACGCACGGGCATTATACTAGTAAAATAAAATCAGGCAGTACGTTCCATCACCATACCAACCGGCTGCTGCAGAAAATTATTGTAAGCAAACTGTGGCGCTTTTATAACCGGCCTCAACATCCCTTCATGCTCCTACGACAAGGAAAGTACTAGCATACTTCGTGCCCCGTGCTGACGACATCATCCTCGCCACGCAGCCCAAATGCGGCACCACCTGGATCAAAGCCCTTGCCTTCACCATCACCAACCGATCTTGCTATGGGTTCGGCGACCACCCGCTCCTCACACGCCACCCACAGCATGTCGTGCCATTCATCGAGATCCCGGCCGCCGGCCCGAACCACACCGACATCCATACACTTTCGTCTCCGAGGCTTCTCGCCACGCATGTACCCATGTCGTTGCTCCCACCGGACACGAGATCGGTCGGCTGCCGGGTCGTGTACCTGTGTCGGGACCCCAAAGATGCCCTCGTGTCAAGGCTGCACTTCGAGAACAAGGCGTTCCAGGGCACCAACCTGTCCATGGACAGTGCTTTCAGCATGTTCTGCGAGGGCTTCTCGCCCTATGGCCCCTTCTGGGATCACTGCCTCGGGTACTGGAGGGAGAGTGTAACAAGGCCCGACAACGTTCTTTTCTTGAAGTATGAGGAGATCAAGTCCGATCCAGTGAACACCGTGAGGAAGCTGGCGAAGTTCCTCGGCGTCCCGCTGACTGAGGAGGAGGAGAGGTCCGGCGTTGCTCAGGAGGTGGTGAGGCTGTGCAGCTTTGAGGCACTTACCAACCTGCAAGTCAATCAGGTCGGCCGCGTACGCCTCGGTGATAACATTTTCATGAGTAACTCTGTGTTTTACAGAAAAGGAGAAGTTGGGGACTGGGCAAACCACATGAGCCACGAGATGGGGGACAAGTTGGACCGCATCGTCCAACAAAAGCTTGAAGGATCTGGGCTTGTGTTTTGAGTCGTTGTTGTCTGTTCCCTTCTCCTTTCCTCACCATGTACGCCGTATTGCACATTCCAATAAGAGGAGTTTGTTTCTTTTAAATCTATGTACATTGTGGTTTAATTAACGAAAATGTACATGGCAAATCGAACGATTTTCATGGCAATTTATAGGATGTCAAAGTTAGTTTGCAAGCACGTCAATTTCCTAACAAAAAATAATCTAAACTGGATTTGCCATGCTCATCAACAAACAGATCACATCTTGATGTTGTGTGTAAAGCAATCAGATCACATTTCGATGTTGTGTGCGAAATGAAAAACTAGCGGTACCGTTTCTACCGGGTACCCCAAAGGCACCGGATACATCCTGCGATTCGTGCATACAAATCATTCTTGTACCGTAGTCAAATCAACAGTTGCCAATTGATTTTCTGTTGTGTGTATTCGCGCACAATAGATACGGTGGAGCCCACACCCGTACTTAACTCATTGTGTCCATCTTTCACCCCCTACCTCTCAGTATTGTTTGAGGAACTACCGGATTGGGCTGGTCTGCCGTGCCGCACCGCGCCGCCGCCACCGTTGTTCCACAAGTGCGTTCCCAGGTGGAACTGGAGCGGACCTCAAAGATTCAGCGTCTCAGTTCGCAATCTGGAAGAAAGTCCAATCACTTTAGTATATGTTGACGGTTTTGATTTGTTAGATGGCGGTACTCAGATTGCAAATACTACATGAGTCTCATCAATCAGTGCAGTTCTTACGGGCCCTGGTCGTTGCAATTTCACGGTTGTCAACATATAAGAAATCCTTGGAGTATCGTGAGCATACGACAGATCTTGATTCGAGCGCAGCATGTTGTTGTTTACGGGTTGTCTAGTTTAGAATTCCTATTATCTCTGTTGGAGGGGCATTTATGATTTGATGATTTTCTACATTTTGTATTAGTTAGAGGAAATTTTGTGTTTTTGTCATTTAAGGACTATGGGGATTTTACATATGTTTTTTTACTCATGGTTTGATTGGCAGATTAACTGATTACCCTGGTAAACATGAAAGAAAACCTATCTGAAAATGAGCTCTGCGCACGTAGATCGCCTAGATTTATAAAAAGACGTAAATTGGATATAGCTGACACCGCTCGCTACGCAGCGCATCGCGCCGAACCAACTGCCCCCACGTATCGGACCTAGCACTGCTCGCCCAACCGTGCCGCCAACCGGGAGCACCACCTGACGCCGGCTAGCCCCTCGGTGGCCTTTGGTGGCGGTGGGGGAGAAAGGGAGGAGAGGAGGAGGTAGGCGCCGGCATGCTATGGTTCCTCCCGTCTCCTTGCGGTGACGACGCAGCAAGGAGGGATGGGATTTTTTTTCGGTTTCCTTTCTTGGCTTTCTCATGTTTTCCTCTTTATAACAAGACATTAGTTAACTAATGAAATTGAAGAGTGAGCTTTCTTTATAAAAAAGAAACACGGGAATGAATCGTACTTGGATGAATAATTAGGCGGTAAATGGGCTAAACTGTGATTTGTTGTGATATTTTTGTTGTTTTATATAATATATATGTGTGATTCCCAAAAAATATGGAAGATTCAGATTGATTGTCATAGCTGACAACATATATTACTCGAGTCCATAAAAAACATATATTACTCGTGGATATGTTTTAGGTGGGAATGGAGCTTAATGGGCCATCCACCATCCTTTGCATGCCTCTCGTGCACGCACGCAGTCCTCCTGTCGGTGTCTCGTGCGGGCAGGAAAAAGCCATGTGAGTGCGACGTCCATCACATGCATTCAGAAAATGTAAGCAATCATGCAGCCTTCTCTCTGGATAGAAAATGTGTGCATATATAAAATAAAATGAGGTAGTACGCTCCATCACCGCACCAACCGGCTGCTGCAGAAAATGTAAACAATATGTGGCCTATATAGCCAGCCTCAACATCCCCTCCTGCAAGGAAAGAAGCCATCCTCACCTCCCCTCCCACCTCAGCCATGGCTGCTCAACCAGTAGTAGGTCCACTGATGATGAGTGATCCAGAGAGTGCTACTACCAAGAGTTCAACAACACAAGAAGAAGATGTCTTACCCAAAAATTTGGTAGCCACACTTCCAGCTAGAGAAGGGTGGTCTGAACCGCTCGTTCAATACCACAACTACTGGTTCAGACCGGGGCACCTCGAGCGGATCCTGCTCGTGAAGCAGGCCTTCGTGCCCCGCGCCGACGACATCATCCTCGCCACGCAGCCCAAATGCGGCACCACCTGGCTCAAAGCCCTCGCCTTCACCATAACCAACCGATCCCGCTACGGCTTCATCGACCACCCGCTCCTCACACACCACCCTCAGCATCTCGTGCCGTTCATCCAGATCCCTGGTGCCGGCACGGGCCACACTGACATCGACCCCTTTGGGTTCCCGAGGCTTCTCGCCACGCACACGCCCATGTCGTTGCTCCCGCCAGGCATGAGATCACTCGGTTGCCGAGTCGTGTACCTGTGCCGGGACCCCAAGGACGCTCTTGTCTCAAGGCTGCACTTCGAGAACAAGGCGTTTCCGGGCACCGACCTATCCATGGACAGATGTTTCAGCATGTTCTGCAAGGGGTTCTCGCCTTATGGCCCCTTCTGGGATCACTGCCTCGAGTACTGGAGGGAGAGCATGGCAAGGCCGGACAGCGTCCTCTTCCTTAAGTACGAAGAGATCAAGTCTGATCCAACGCAGGTTGTGAGGAAGCTGGCGAAATTCCTCGGCGTCCCACTGACCGAGGAGGAGGAGAGGTCCGGTGTTGCTCAGGAGGTGGTGAGGCTGTGCAGCTTTGAGGCACTTACCAGCTTGCAAGTCAATCAGGTCGGCCGCGTTCATTTCAGTGATAACATTGTCATGAGTAACTCTGTGTTTTACAGAAAAGGAGAAGTAGGGGACTGGGTAAACCACATGAGCCAGGAGATGGGGGAGGAGTTGGACCGCATCGTCCAACACAAGCTTGAGGGATCTGGGCTTGTGTTTTGAGTTGCTATTATCTGTTCGCTTCTCCTCTCCTCACCATGTACATTGCATTGCACATTTCAATAAGAGGATTTTCTTCCTTTGAAGTCTATGCCCATTTTGATTTAATTGATGTTGGACATTTCAGTAAGAGGAGATTGTTTCTTTTAAGTCTACTATGTCAATTGTGGTTTAATTAACGAAAATGCTAAAATCTGATGTGTGAATTTTAGCCATGGCAAATCGAATGATTTTCATGGTAATTTATAGGATGGAAAATTTATTTGCAGACACCTGAATTTTGTACAAAAAATTAAACCGAGGTGGATTTGTCATGGTCACCAACTAAACTTGTCTTCCTCGATGAACATAACTAGCAAGAAAGGGATTTGTCATGGTCACCAACTAAATCATGGTAGTACGTTCCATCACCGCACCAACCGGCTGATGAAGAAAATGTATTCAATATGTTGCCTTCACAGCTAGCCTAAACATGCCCTTCCTACAAGGTAAGTAAGTACTCCCTCTGTTTACTTATACAAGGCCACTATAAAAAATACACTTTGCGTCTATATAAGGCCACCAACAATAATCAAGACAAAGTTAATGATATTTTCCCGAACTAGCAAACTATTTAATACTTGCATGCATGTAATCATAATTGCACTCCAATCAGCTTCCTATCCCTTCCTTGCATGTATGCGGTGTATTAACGGTCCCATTAAACAAAAAGAAAAGCAGGTTTACAAGACAAGACATTTAATTTTACATTGGTACCTGTAATATGAGTTTGTGACCTTGTATATAAAAATGGAGAGAGTAGCATACATTAGGCAAATTAAGCCATCTTCGCCTCCCCTCCCACCTCAGTCATGGCTGTTCAACTAGTAGTAGCTCCATTGATGATGAGTAATCCTGAGAGTGCTACTACCGAGAGTTCGACAAACACAAGAAGATGTCTTACCCAAAGATCTCGTAGCCACACCTCTAGCAAGAAAGGGGTGGTCTGAACCACTCGTTCAATATAATGTTTTAAATAGCGGGCTATGGCATATAGCGGCGACCTTTAAAAACAGATATAGCTGGGCTATAGCGGCAAATTGTACATGAAATCATTTAGCGCCAACATGTTCAAACAGCTATAGCGGGGCTATAGCCGGTTATTTAAAACTATGGTTCAATACCACAACTACTGGTTCAGACCATGGCACCTCGAGCGGATCCTGCTGGTGAAGCAGTCCTTCGTGTCCCGTGCCGATGACATCATCCTTGCCACGCAGCCCAAATGCGGCACCACCTGGCTCAAAGCCCTTGCCTTCACCGTAACCAACCGATCCCGCTACGGCTTCAGCGACCACCCGCTCCTCACACACCACCCTCAGCATCTCGTGCCGTTCATCCAGATCCCTTGTGCCGGCATGGGCCACATCAACATCGACTCCTTTGGGTTCCCGAGGCTTCTCGCCAAGCACACGCCCATGTCGTTGCTCCCGTCAGGCATGAGATCACTCGGTTGCCGAGTCGTGTACCTGTGTCGGGACCCCAAGGACGCTCTCGTGTAAAGGCTGCACTTCGAGAATAAGGGGTTTCCGGGCACCGGCCTATCCATGGACGGATCTTTCAGCATGTTCTGCGAGGGGTTCTCGCCTTGTGGCCCCTTCTGGAATCACTGCCTCGAGTACTGGAGGGAGAGCATGGCAAGGCCGGACAGTGTCCTCTTCTTGAAATACGAAGAGATCAAGTCTGCTCCAGCGCAGGTTGTGAGGAAGCTGGCGAAATTCCTCGGTATCCCGCTGACCGAGGAGGAGGAGAGATCCGGTGTTGCTCAGGAGGTGGTGAGGTTGTGCAGCTTTGAGGCACTTACCAGCCTACAAGTCAATCAGGTCGGCCACGTTCAACTCGGTCATAACATTGTCATGAGTAACTCTGTGTTTTACAGAAAAGGAGAAGTAGGGGACTGGGTAAACCACATGAGCCAGGAGATGGGGGAGGAGTTGGACTGCATCGTCCAACACAAGCTTGAGGGATCTGGGCTTGTGTTTTGAGTTGTTATTATCTGTTTGCTTCTCCTCTCCTCACCATGTACGTTGCATTGCACATTTCAATAAGAGGAGTTTGTTCCTTTGAAGTCTATGTCCATTTTGATTTAATTGATGTTGGACATTTCAGTAAGAGGAGCTTGTTTCTTTCAAGTCTACTATGTCAATTGTGGTTTAATTAACGAAAATGCTGAAATCTGATGTGTGAATTTTAGCCATGGCAAATCGAACGATTTTCATGGTAATTTATAGGATGGCAAATTTATTTGCAAGCACCTGAATTTTGTACAAAAAGTTAGACCGAGCTGGATTTTTCATGGTCACCAACTAAACTTGTCTTCCTCAATGAACATAACTTGTCATTAAAAACGTTTATGGATATCCGAAGCGACAACCATGGCGGGGCTTGCAGCGACGCGCCGCAGCATGGCCAAGATGCGGCTACCGGTGCCAGGAATGCCTACATCGGGATCCCCTTCCCCATAGATCAAGCAAGTCAGGCGGCTCCTAGATTGGTGACGGCCGCAACGGCGCTCATGGATGGGAAAGGAGGCAGCAATGTTCCTCCCCTTCTCTCGGTCTGGTGCAGTGTTGTGGGAGACGACGAGGTATGTGGCGACTCCGCCTCCCATGGCGGCGACAATATAGAAGTTGCAGGTCTAGTGCCTGCCTAGGGGTGGGGAAGCACATTTTTTCTATTGTAGATTCTGAACAGGCGGCAAGGAGAGGGACCGGTTGCTCCGTGCTCCTTCGAACCTACTGCTAGTGTGATACCATGGAGGTTCTATCGCCCCTCTAGCCTCTCCTCTCTTTCTTTATGTGATGTGTTACGACAGATCCTAATCAATCTTTCCTCCCTCAAGAGAAAATCGACACCCGTGGGCACCACTGCCGTCAGCACCAAAGCGTCGAGCTTTTGCTTTGCAGCTCACCCATGTCACCATGAAGCATCCAGGACAACTGCAAAGAACAAAAGTCTCCAGATTCAGATCTAGGCGCCGCCACTTCAAATGCCGGAGAGTGAGCCCAAGCCACCCACCGGTACAACCCTCGCCACGCAGATGACCAAGACCACAGCCACAGTCACCACAACCGACATGGAGCCCGGAAAATTCGTATATATGTCTGTGTGTGTTTCCCAAAAAATATATGGAAGATTCAGCTTGATTGTCATAGCGGACAACATATATTACTCGTATCCATACAAAAATATTACTCGTGGATATGTTTTAGGTGGGAATGGAGCATTGGAGCTGCATGAGGCCATCAAACATCTCGTGCACGCACGCAGTCCTGTCGGTGTCTCGTGCGGCCAGGAAAAGGCCATGTGAGTGCCACGTTCATCGCATGCATACAGAAAATGTAAGCAATCATGCAGCCTTCACTTTGGATAGAAAATGTGTATATACGTATAAAATAAAATCATGGTAGTACGTTCCATCACCGCATCAACCGGCTGATGAAGAAAATGTATTCAATATGTTGCCTTCACAGCTAGCCTAAACATGTCCTTCCTACAAGGTAAGTAAGTACTAGCATACATTGGGCAAATTAAGCCATCTTCGCCTCCCCTCGCACCTCAGCCATGGCTGCTCAACCAGTAGTAGCTCCATTGATGATGAGTAATCCCGAGAGTGCTACTACCGAGAGTTCAACAAACACAAGAAGATGTTTTACCCAAAGATCTCGTAGCCACACCTCGAGCAAGAGAGGGGTGGTCAGAACCACTCGTTCAATACAATGTTTTAAATAGTAGGCTATGGCATATAGCGGCCACCAGGGCCGTCTCCAGAAATTAGAGGCCCCAATGCGAATTATAAAATGGGGCCCTAAAATTGAAAAATGATGTGTGTTATAGCCTCATAAATGGTGAAGGAAAACACTCATAAAAATAGTGGTGGACAACAAATGTTTTTTTAGTGTGCCAAAATTTATAGCATTGATTTTTAAAAATATATATGCTCACAAAAAAGGTAATATAAAATGTAATAAACAGAAGTAGGTATAATTTTCTCATACAAACATATAACAAAACTAATGTATGAATATTGATGTCAAGAGATACTGCTTACTCTATTATTCACGACCATCATTTTGTAGAGGAAAAGTCGCTGCTATAAATTTATCAAAATTATGGAAGTATTATTTTTTTGCAGGAAGCAACCTGTTAAAGAAAAATGAATCAATTTGTCTGCCCCCTTTTCCAAAAGAATTGTCTGCCCATTCTGTTATTCATCTTCTATCGAACATAAAAGTCATGTACTCATGTACACAAAGGAAACACATACGCGCATCCGCAAAAAAAAAGGAAAAACATACGCGAATGCACGGTACATCTCGTACCTTTTGGCGACGTTTTCAGATGCATCCAATCACCTCTATCGCAGTTTTCTGTTTTTTTTTCAGTAGAACCCACTATCAGTGTTAATTCCACTCAAAGTCTCCCTACGATCCTGGGCCAGCGCCACATCTTAATCTCCATCAACGTAATGGACTAAAGGCCCAAGGCCCATCTCACTAGAGAATAACGATTCGGTTGCTTTCCCCCGCAAAAAAAAAAAACGATTCGGTTGCTTTCTTCTTGCCGGAGACGAGCTGCAGACCTTCCCAGCAGCTCTAATGACGGCTCCTCTACAGATCAGATATATTTTAGAAATACGAATATAGGATCTGGGGGCCTCTATTTTTTGGGGGCCCTGTGCGGTTGCACAGCTCGCACATGCTTATGGACGGCGTTGGCGGTCACCCTTAAAAACAACTATAGCTGGGCTATAGCGGCAAATTGTACATGAAATTATTTAGCGGCAACATGCTCAAACAGCTATAGTGGAGCTATAGCGGGGCTAAAGCCAGCTATTTAAAACTATGGTTCAACACCACAACTACTGGTTCAGACCTTGGCACCTCGAGCGGATCCTGCTGGTGAAGCAGTCCTTCGTGCCCCGTGCCCGATGACATCATCCTCGCCATGCAGCCCAAATGCGGGACCACCTGGATCAAAGCCCTCGCGTTCACCATCACCAACCGATCCCGCTATGGGTTCAGCAACCACCCGCTCCTCACACACCACCCTCAGCATCTCATGCCGTTCATCCAGATCCCTGGTGCCGTCATGAGCCACACGGACATTCACCACCTTGCGTCTCCGAGGCTTCTCGCCACGCACACGCCCATATTGTTGCTCTCGCCAGGCATGAGATCACTCGGTTGCCGAGTCGTGTACCTGCTCCGGGACCCCAAGGACGCTCTCGTGTCAAGGCTGCACTTCAAGAACAAGGCGTTTCCGGGCACCGACCTATCCATGGACGGATCTTTCAGCATGTTCTGCGAGGGGTTCTCGCCTTATGGCCCCTTCTGGGATCACTGCCTAGAGTACTGGAGGGAGAGTGTGGCAAGGCCGGACAGCGTCCTATTCTTGAAGTACGAATAGATCATGTCCGATCTGGAGCAGGTCCTGCCGACCGAAGAGGAGGAGAGCTCCGGCGTTGCTCAGGAGGTGGTGAGACTGTGCAGCTTTGAACGCTCACCAGCTTGCAGGTGAACCAGGTCGGTGGTGTTCGTCACGGTGATAGCGCTTCCATCGGTAGTTCGGCGTATTACAGAAAAGGGGAAGTGGGGGACTGGGCAAACCACATGAGCCACGAGATGGCGGACAAGTTGGACCGCATTGTCCAACAAAAGCTTGATGGTTCTGGGCTTGTGTTTTAAGTTGTTCTTATCTGTTCCCTTCTCCTTTCCTCACCATGTACGTCATGTTGCACAAAGAGGAGTATGTTTCTTTTAAGTCTATGTTCATTCTGATTTAATGTTGCAAATTTCAGTAGGAGTTTGTTTAAAGTTTACTATATACATTGCGGTTTAAAAAGGAAAATACTAAAAATCTGACATGTGATTATTAGACATTGAAATTGAACGATTTCCATGGCGATTTAGAGGATGGCACTAGTAGAAAAAGGGGGCTTTGGTCCAGGCCGGGTAACCCCATTAGTCCCGGTTCAGTCCAGAACCGGGACCAATGGGTGCATTAGTCCCGGTTCGTGCGGCTAAGGCATTAGTCTCGGTTCACCTGGGCCCTTTAGTCCCGGTTCATGCCACGAACCGGGACTAAAGGGTGCGATGCCCATTAGTCCCGGTTGGTGGCACCAACCGGGACTGATGGCCTTTGAAGCATTACTACCGGTTCAT
>NC_041382.1:31022887-31036233 GCF_002162155.2 Triticum dicoccoides
GTTTTACAAAAAAACAAAAGAAAATGATGGAAATGTCAAAAAAAATAAAATAAAATAAGTTTCCCATGTGATATGTGGTCTAGTTGTTGGGAAAATTTACAAATATGAATTTCGACTTTACTTACAAAATCTCTCTGGAATTTGTAAAATGGGCATAACTTTTGCATACGAACTCGGATTAAAAAGTTTTTTATATGAAAAATCATCTACTCGAAAAGTTACATCCGATGGAGACCGCCTACAGCCTGTTTGCAAATTTGTAGAATCCTCAAATTCCAAAAGGAAAAAAAGTTATGCTCAAATTTCAGTTTTTTTAAAATTTTCATTAAATCTTGTCAAACTATGGTCAAACTACTTATTCAAGAAGTATTAGTGTTACTAAATAATTATTCAAGAATATTAGTGTTATTAAATAATTATTTCAGTTTTTTTGAATTTTGGTCAAATCTGGTCAAACCATGGTCAAACTGTGGTCAAACAATGGTCAAACTACTTATTCAAGAAATATTAGTGTTACTAAATAATTATTGTTTTTTAGAACAATAGTTTCAAACTCAAACAGTGAAATGTGTGACTTCATGCTCAAGCTAAAATCCTGAGGGTTAATAGGATTAACATCTTACTATTGTCAGGAAAACAACGAGTGCAGACTTGGAAATGAGGAAGAATAGAACCTGGAAGTTAAGCGTGCTCAGGCTGGGGGAGTGGGAGGATGGGTGACCGTCCGGGAAGTTAGATGATTTGGAATGATGAGGGGTGATTAGAGATTAAATTGAGCAGTGATGAGAGGGGTGATTAGAGATTAGAGGTTAAAATAAATTAGAAATTTGAAAATAAAAAAAATTCAAAAAAAATTCAAAAAAAATCAAAAAAATTACCTTTAGTACCGGTTGGTGTTACCAACCGGGACTAAAGGTGGACCTCCAGGCAGCGGCCACATGGAGGGCCTTTAGTCCCGATTCTGGTTTGAACCGGGACTAAAGGGTTAGGGCATTAGTACCGACCCTTTAGTCCCGGTTCAAGAACCGGGACTAAAGGCTCTTATGAACCGAGCGTTTTTCTACTAGTGTGGCAAATTAATTTGCAAGCAGACCAATTTCCTAGCAAAAACTTAACTGATGCAGTTGCTATGCTCACCAACTTAACTTGCCCTTCTCGACAAACACAACTTGTCATGAAAAACATTCGATTTGTCGTGCCTAAAAATCTGGTGTTCGCTGGATATCTGGAGCGACAACCATAGCGGGGCCAGCCTGTTCCTCCTTCCCTGACCGTGCGTACATGCCCTCACCAATCGGTGCCATCTTGCCGGCCGTCCTCCGGCAGGGGCAGCAGAGGAGCAGCAGCCCCTCATGACAAGGCGAGCTGCACTCCGTAGAGGTAGAGAGAGAGAGAGTAAATGACCTAAATAAACCTTCATGTCAGCAGCATTGCCATTTTTTAGTGGTAGAGAGAGAGAGAGAGTAAATGACCTAAATAAACGTGTTACCATGTTAGATGATTCAAGGAACATACCGTATTTATCTTCTATGTGTGCCTGGCTGCCTGGTTGCTACATCTCCGATCACGGTTTAAAACTTTTACACATTGTAGCATGGTAGCATTAGACAAGTGTCCGGGCGGCAATTTTTAGAGTAAACTCATGGCAAATATGTATGACCCCAAGTCCCCAACCATGATCTAGTGTATACAAAAGCTACATTTTAGCCGCCGCTTCCTTTCAAAAAAAACCTAGGGTTCCTCTGCCTCTCGTCAGCGCAGCCGTGGTCCGCCTTGTCCCCGGCCGCATTAGGGCCATGGTGGTGCGGTGGATCCTGGCCATTGCCAATGGGGGGGCTCCATTTCTAGACGTTCCTTCGAGTTTTGTTAGAGTTTGTGTCCCGCTCGAAAAGGCGAGACGACGACGGCTCCCTGAAGATGGAATAAGCTTCTTCCTGCCTAGGCCCTATTCCGGTGATGCGTCTAGCATCGTCAGTGGGCGTATGGAGGTGTGTCTCCGGTGGATCTCTCCTCAGTGGATTTTCTTGGATCTTGCCATATTTCGTCTATGTTTGTGTGTCGTCAGGTTGGACCCTTCTGATCTATGCTAATCTTCAACGGCGGCGATTGATGTTCTGGTGTGATGGTCCTATGGAGCCTTAACACGTCGACTTATTGACTATCTACTACAACAAGTTATGCCCAGCTCCGGCAAGGGAGGGGCAATGATGGCAACGCGCACTGGTGGAAAAAGGGCCTTTGGTCGCGGTTCGCAACTGCCATTAGTCGCGGTTGCGCAACCGCGACCGAACGGGCGCGACTAAAGGCCCCACCCTTTAGTCGCGGTTGCTTAAGAACCGCGACTAAAGGCCCGTCCACGTGGGCGCCAGGTGGCCGTCGGGGCGGAGGACCTTTAGTCGCGGTTCTTCTGGCCAACCGCGACTAAAGGCCGCCGCAGGTTTAGGGTTTTAGCCCCCCCCCCCCTTAAACCTGTTTTCTGTTTAATTTGTATTGTTTTATTTCTTTTGTGCTTTATTTTAATTTTGAAGGAGTTTCACATATTCTACGGTACTACATACATGCATATGAATGTACAATTTCAAACAAATTTGAAATTAGAACCAAAAAGAATTCAAGAGGAATATACAATATATATTCAATATCATCGGATGACCATATACAATTTTGAACAAGTTTCCATACATAATTTAATGCATATAAAGTTCTACGTCCTCGTAATGGTGTTCTCCTTTAGGATGGAGGACTTCCCTCTTGAACCATCCAGCTAGTTCCTCTTGAAGTGGTCGGAAGCGAGCTTCTGGACTAAGCATCATCCGGAGGTTATTCCTCTGAGCATTGGTATCACTCGGAACCCGCTCAGAGGTGTATCTCCGGATCATCTCACAGACATAGTATGCACATAGATTGGTCCCCGCTGGCTGAATATCCTCACCATTCTTAGCCTTTGCCCTTTTGAATTCTAGCTCTTTTTTGAATTCACCGACCTTTGTATCTACGAACCGTCTCCAAACCCTACGAGGCAAAGAAAATTAAATGAACAAGAGAGTTATTAGTTACTTGATATTAGGAAATGAACGAAATAGGCCGATCGATATAGAGCGCAAATGAATGAAAATAATTACTTCTGCAACATTCTTCTCATGTCGACCCAAAGCTTTGGATCCTTATTCAGAGAGTCGTGGACGAGACATTCTGAGGTGTCAACTTTAATTACTAGCAGAATCCAGTGGAACCTGCGGACACGATACATGCACAGTACGTCATGCATAACTCATCGATTAGCCGGCCACATACCATGCATGGAGTAAACAAAAGAGAATGTGCTCAAGACAGAAACACTCACCCAAAATGGTAAGGAAATAGAATATCACTTTTGAGTTCCTGCTTTGTAAGAAACTGCCACAGGTCTGCCTCCATGTCGGCGGGGTGATGCTCCAACACATATCCATTAACGATGTGTGGGTCAATGAACCCAACATCATGGATGTTCCTTACTATGCATTCCTTAATCTTCATTCTGCATGTATAATAGCGGACACAACAATATAGTTAGGACATATATATAGTGCAGGCAATATGAACGAGATGGGGTAGAAATAAATCACTTACAGAACGTAGCAACTGATGATAGATTTGTCGAGCTCGCGCAGATTGAAAAGCTGGAACAATTCACTCAGATGAATTTGTACATAGTAATGTTTGAAGTGATGCTCATATCTAACTTCCACATAAATATATTCTTTGGCGTTTTTATTTTTTATGTAACCCTTGTACCATTTCAGCAGACCTTTCATTTGTGGAGGTAGATCCTGTTCCTGCGCAGGCTCGACGAGAGGCCCATTCTTCACATATGTAATTACTACCTCCTTCACTGGCGCCTCATCAAGGCCTAACAGTTCACGAAGAGTAATACCTAAGTTGGCCGCTTGTTCTCTGGCACTCGTTACAGTCAATCCATGTGCTGCCGCAGCTGCTATGATATCGGGGTCATCCGGACCGGCGGCTTTCACTATAAGCGGGGCAATCGATTGTTTACTTTGTTCCCCGAGCTGGGCAACTCGTTTCCCGCTTTTTTTACTTTCTAATTCCGTTTTCTCGGCCTCCTCCAAGGCTTTGTTCTCCTGGTTCTCCGCCCGCTCTTTCTTCTCCTTCAACATGAGTGCCTGCCTACGATGTTCACGTGCATAGTCGTCAGGCAGATTCTTCGCGGCTTGGGACGGTGTGCTCAAAAATGACTTAGCCCACTTCTTTTGCTCATCAGAAAATACTGGCTTGGGCTCGGGCTCTCTTTTCTTCTTGCAGTCCGCCTTCCATTTCTCATGATCAGCAGCCGCGGCCGCGGCAGTTTCCTCGGCACTATGTTCCCAAGGCCTTGTGGGGAGAGGCTTCAATGATGGCTCCGGTACCTTTGTGGTCTTAGGTACATAAGGGTCCGGATTAATAATCCAGGACTGCTTCTGCTTCTTTGCCGGAGGTGGATTGGGGGGCGGCGTCTGATCACCCGCCGGACGAGGACTGGGGGGCGGCGTCTGATCACCCGTCGGACGTTGTGGACTGGGGGGCATCGGCTGACGTGACGGAGGTGTAGTTGAACCGCCACCACCGTAGGGGGGTGGACTTGTTGTCCTTGGTGCCTCGCCTGGAAACTTGATAAACTTCTTTTGCCATAGAATGAAATGGCACTTGACATCTCCAAGTCTTTTCTCCCCTTCAGGTGTAGCAATGTCAATCTCCAGGTCCTCAAACCCTTGGACTATGTCCTCCACCGTGACACGAGCATAGCCATCTTGAATGGGGGTGTTGTGGTGGAGTGCTCCAGGTAAACATGGTAAAGCACTGCCGATGGCTACCTTCATGGACATGTTCCCGATAGGATAATACAGATGACATTCTTTCATCTCCTTTATATCGTCCACGGGGTAGCGAGGAGGCTCCGGTGCAGTAATTTCGACCACCAGAGGCTCCGGTGCAGTAATTTCGACCACCAGAGGCTCCGGTGCAGTAATTTTGATCGTCGGTGCATCTGCACCAGCCGGTGGGGCCTCCGTGGAAGCCACACTGCTTCTCCGCTGCTGGCTTCTGAGATCCGCTGGATGATCTTCATGCTGCGCCCGAGCTGCATCTCGTTCGGCTACTAGTACACTCACGGTTTTCTTCATCACATCCATTTCCGATGCCAACCGCACCACAACATCTGCTTCCCGATCCATCTTTCTCTTCCGGCTTCTGTAACCGTACGGGTCATCGTTCTGGGGGAACCCTATTTTCCACGGAATGTGCCCCATGCCTCGTACACGTCCTCCGTGTTCAGGATTCCCGAGGGCTTTTGTCAGCGCGTCGTTCTCTCTGTTGAACTTGATCTTCCCCTCTTGAGCATCCCTCATTGCGTCAATAAGGGCTTGGGTGGGTTTAATTATTTTGCCCCGGTAAACACAGTCCCCTGTCTCCGGGTTCAGCGTTCCCCCATGCCCGTACCACCAGCTTTTGGCCCTTGGGTCCCATCCCTCCGTACCTGGACGGATTCCTCGCGCCCTCATCTCGTTCTCCATCTTCTCCCACCTAGGCTCCCAAAGGCGATACCCTCCTGGCCCCATAATATGATTGTACTCCTTCTTAGCCGCATTTTCCTTATTTTTTTTCGATATTTGAATGAACTGCTCCGATTTCTTTTGCTTCACAAATTCTGGCCAATCATGTTTCAGTTTCTCATATTGTCCTTTGAAATCCGGAGTCTTGTTCTGCTTGACAAAGTCATGGGCTAGATTTTGCTTGAATTTCCGGAATGCGTCGGCCATCTTATGAAGAGCGAACTGTTTGACTAGCCTCCTCCTCTCCTTGTTTTCCTCAATCTTGTTACCCTCCTCATCGAATTTGTTGTATTCCGGAGGTAGAACGAAATGTTCCATAAGCTTTTTGAAGCAATCTTTTTTTGTTCTCTTATCGACAAAAGTGAAACCAGCAATTCGTGCCTTCTTTGGCTTATTCCACTCCTGGACGGTGATCGAGACGTTGTCTCTAACAATGGCTCCGCATTGGTTGACAAACTTGGTGGCGTTCTTGCGGGGCTCCAGCGGCCTGCCGGTTGCACTGTCGACAACCTCGATGGTGCATGTTTCTCCTTGTTTCATCATCTTGGTTGCGCCACGCTTTAACGACGTACTCGATTGTTTCGACGATCCGGCCGAGGGCTAAAATAAGAAAGAGAGTCGCGCGCGTTAGTCCACACATATTTATTCAAATCAGTTAGTTTGTATCACCAGAGGCTCAATGTATGTATATATACCTCGGCGCCGGAGGTGGTTGCTACTTCCATTTGAAGATCGTCGTTTATCGACGTTTGTTCGGCATCATCTTGCTGACGGCGCCCTTCATCTTCACCGTCAAGGTTCAGATAAGAAGAGATATCATCTTCTTCTTGTCCGGTCGGCACATATAGAATATCGCCGTTTATGATGCCGAACATATGTGCTTCACCGTCCGGATCATAGTTGTCCATAATCGGGTCAGCTCTATCGTCCGCCATTATGTCAGTCCTGAAAACATGTAGTAAAAACAAATTAATTAAGTGAAGAAGGGGGGCGGTGGCGGTGGCGGTGGCGAAAGGGCGGTGGCAAAAGGAGGGGCGAGGAAGGGGTGGGAGAGGGTGTCGCGGTAGAGCGCGAGAGCAGTCTTATGGTTTCAGACCATGAGCTGCAGTCATTTGCTAGAGAACTTGAGTCATTTGCTAGAGAACTTGAGTGTGACGCCCGGATACATTAACCTCTGCTAATGGTACCACATCACCACGATTACTGTGGCTAATCTCGTGATGATTCAAGTCCCGTTCGAATTTAAAAATTCAAAATCAAGTTAAAAAATTAAAAATTTCAAACATAAAAACTAAAATGTTCAAAGCGTGGCAAATAATCCCTTGATAATTGTCACGTTAAAAACCACATTTGTAAAGTATTTAAATGCGCTTTGGTGAATAAAACCGTGCCTTAAACAATAAATTAAATGCATTTTATAATTTATAAAATCTTAAACTTTTTTAATTAGGCATGAAACCTTTTGTGGCAGTGGTAAAACTAGTCACATTAATTTAGGTGCTTTTGTATGAATTTTGTAAAACAAAAATAAATGGGCATAAAGATAAAACACTAAAGCAAAATTACTAAAATAAAAAGTAAAGACAAAACAAAACAACCCCCCCCCCCCGGCTCCCCATGGGCCTCGGCCCATCCCACCCAACCGGACAGCCCACGGGCTCCTGCACCGCGGCAGCCCCGTGCCGTCCTCTGCTCGTAGGAGAGCCATGGCGCCGCAGGCCTCCCCGAACGCTACCCCGAGCACCGCTGCCAGTTCCCTGCATCGCATTTGAGCATGCGCCCCTGCTCTATCCTCGTCCCTCACGTTCACCACTCCCCTGCACGCGCTCGCCACGTCGGATGCGCGCCCTACCGTCCGGCTCTGCTTGCTGTTGCCGCTGCGTTGCTGCTGCTACCGCACAGCCTCCCGCACCCGGCCGCTGGCACCGTACGTGGGCGAGAGGGGGCGGCGGGCGACGGCGGGCGGCGTCGAGGGCGAGGGCGACGGCGGGCGGCGTCGAGGGCGAGGGCGACGGCGGGAGGCGTCGAGGGCGAGGGCGACGGCGGCAGGCCTTCGGCGCGGCAGAGAATCGGAGAAGACGAGAAATGGAGGCGACGGGCCCTTGTATTTATAGCCCCCCCCTTAGTCGCGGTTGGGGAGGCGACCCGCGACTAAAGGGCAACCTTTAGTCGCGGTTGGGGAGGCGACCCGCGACTAAAGGGTAACCTTTAGTCGCGGTTGGGGAGGCGACCCGCGACTAAAGGGGTTTTTCGCGGGTTTTTTGTTCCCGCGCGCAACGACCTTTAGTCGCGGTTGGGCAGGCCAACCGCGACTAAAGGTATTTTTAAAATACTTTTTCTTTTTCAAAATCTTAAAAATACAAATAATATATCAAAAAATTCAGAAAAATAAAACTAATTCAATTCAATATGTTAAAAACACAAATATTATATCAAAAAATTCAGAAAAATAAAACTAATTCAATTCAAAATTCTAAAAATACAAATAATACATCAAAAAATTAAGAAAAATAAAACTAATTCAATTCAAAATGTTTTCCGGCAGGAGCCCCCTCAAAGCAATCGGAAGCAATTGTGTCATAATCACGTGGCAGTCGTGAGACTTCAGGTTTTGGAACTTTTTCTCCGCCATGTTTATTATTCCCTTTATATTGGACGAGAATCCAGACGGGACCTTCATACTGCTCAGGCATTCAAAAAAGATGACCTTCTCTTCTTTGGTCAGAGCATAGCTGGCACGACCTTGAAACCATTCCGGATGCCGGTCATCAGGGTCTTTCAAACGTTGCTGGTCCTGTCGTGCTTCCTTTGTATCATTTGTCTTCCCATACACGCCCAAGAAGCTTAGGAGGTTCACGCAAATATTCTTCGTAACGTGCATCACGTCGATTGTAGAGCGGACTTCTAGGACTTTCCAATATTCTAGCTCCCAGAATATAGATTTCTTCTTCCACATGGCTGCGTGCCCGTCAGCTCCCTTCGGAACTGATTGTCCGCCAGGACCCTTTCCAAAGATGACTTTCAAATCCTTGACCATATCAAATACCTCAGCACCAGTGCGTTCCGCAGGCTTCGGCCGGTGATCTGCCTTGCCGTTGTAATGCTTGCCTTTCTTTCTTACTGGATGAATTTTCGGAAGAAATCGACGATGCCCAAGGTACACGTTCTTCTTACAATTTGGCAAATGTACACTTTCAGTCTCATGTAAGCAGTGCGTGCATGCATTGTATCCCTTATTTGACAGTCCCGAAAGGTTACTAAGAGCAGGCCAATCGTTGATGGTTACGAAAAGCAACGCTCGTAGGTTAAATTCCTCTTTTTTGTGCTCATCCCACACACGGACACCAGGTCTGCCCCACAGCTGTAAAAGTTCATCAACTAATGGCCTTAGGTACACATCGATGTCGTTGTCGGGTTGCTTCGGACCTTGGATGAGCACTGGCATCATAATGAACTTCCGCTTCATGCACAACCAAGGAGGAAGGTTGTAGATGCATAGAGTCACGGGCCAGGTGCTATGGTTGGAGCTCTGCTCGCCAAAAGGATTCATGCCATTTGTACTTAGACCAAATCTTATGTTCCTTGCGTCAGCTGCAAAATCTTTGAACTCTCTGTCGATCTTTCTCCATTGCGTTCCATCTGCGGTGTGTCTCAACTCCCCGTCCGACTTACGGTCCTCTTTGTGCCATCGCAACAACTTGGCATGCTCTTTGTTCCTGAACAGACCTTTCAACCGTGGTATTATAGGAGCATACCACATCACCTTGGCGGGAACCCTCTTCCTGGGTTTCCCGCCCTCAACATCGTCACCAGGGTCATCGCCTCTGATCTTATAACGCAATGCAGTGCATACCGGGCATTCATTCAAATTCTCGTATTCACCGCGGTAGAGGATGCAGTCGTTGATGCATGCATGTATCTTCAGAACCTCTAAACCTAGAGGGCAGACAACCTTCTTTGCTTCGTACGTACTGGCGGGCAACTCGTTATTCTTTGGAAACATATTCTTCAACATTTTCAGCAAGTTTTCAAATGCCGAGTCAGCTACACCTGCCTGTGCCTTCCATTTCAGCAAATCCAGTGTGCAGCCCAGCTTTTTCAGACCATCATCGCATCCAGGGTACAACGACTTTCCGTGATCCTCTAACATGCGATCCAAATTCTCCCTCTCCTTTTCAGTTTCGCAGCGTCTCCGTGCATCAGCAATGGTCCGACCAAGATCATCAACGGTCTCATCACGTGCCTCTTCTTCACCTTCACCTTCACCTTCCCCTTCACCTTCCCCTTCACCTGCCCCTTCACCTTCCCCTTCACCTTCAGCATCCTCCATGAAAGTATCACCGAAATGAGCAAGATAGCTTTCATCGATGAAATCATCCCCTTCTTCATCTTCTTCCATTATAACCCCTCTTTCTCCATGCTTGGTCCAACAATTATAGCTTGGCATGAAACCGTGCCGAAGCAGGTGCAGGTGAACTTCTCTTGAGGAAGAGTAACCCTTCTGATTCTTACAGTCAACACATGGACAGATAACAAAACCCTTCTGCTTGTTTGCATTAGCCACTACGAGGAAATCTTTCAAACCCGTAGTGAACTCGCGGGAGAGTCGGTTACCGTACATCCATTGCCGATTCATCTGCATTATTATAATATAAAATATATAATTAACCATCATGCATTTGTTAAAGTAACTAGCTATAAACAATAGAAATTAAACAATGAACAACACACATGCATATTTTATCAATGACACACATGCATGAAAGGTTCAAGTTGCTAACCGCGATCGAGGAGGAACCTCAAGTGTGGCTCCAACACTTCATATCATGTTTGTTTCACGCTGTTGGGCATTTCATCAAACACCTTGTGTGCATAAGAGGAACCAAAAGCAAACCTACACCCCCTTGTGAAGAGAAGTGGCACCAAATGGCTAAGTGAGTGCGCTGAACTGGTATATATAGGGGAGGAGTTTTAGTCGCGGTTGGCCAGGCCAACCGCGACTAAAGGCCTTTGGGCACCTTTAGTCGCGGTTGGCCTGGCCAACCGCGACTAAAGCCCCTCACGTGCACCAGCTGGCCACCGAGCGCCCTGGCCCAAGCCTTTGGTCGCGGTTCGTCTGCCGAACCGCGACTAAAGACTTCATTAGTCGCGGTTCCTACAGTTTCGCGACTAATGGGGCTGGACGGAAGCCTCTTTTTCTACCAGTGGCGCCTTCGTCTAGTTTTAGTGTTCGTAATTGTCGCTAGGTGGCCTATGGATCCGAATATATTTTATTATTATTTATGGTGTTCATTGTACTGCCATGATTGAAGATGAATAGAATGGAAGTTTTCCCCCAAAATAAATAAAGTAGGTACCTTTTTTTTGTAAAGTTGCCATGTGACCACACAAACATTTTTCTTAAGGCAAACTGCCAACACATGCAAACGTGGATTTGTGCATTCCAAAACCTAGTGCTTGGCAGATTTTACTATCACGGGGAAAAAGGCAAATTTTGTTACACATATTTTCCATGAAATTTGTTGTTACCAAATAATTTTTGAATGTTATGATGTGACCATATTTTCCACAAATACATACACTTTTTCCATGTTCCATGTTCTCTCTTCTAAATTGACATGTAACCATACATTTTTTTTCTACATTTGCCATGAGCTACAAAGAAAATCTTAAAAAAATGTCATCTCACTTGTGCTATGCTTTTTCTATTGTTGCCATCATGTGTACTACTCAGATGGCAAAACATAGATTATTTTTTCTACAATTATCGTGGCCAATTTGGGATAACAACATTTTCATAGTTGCCCATCAGACACTTTTATACAAAATCTATACATTTTTGCCATGTCACCATCTAACTTTATTCTGCATTTGCCAGGTCACCATTTAAATAAATCATGTCTCAACACCTTCACGCTTGCCATGTGATTATTACCAAATTTCCAATAACTTGACATGTTTTGTGTAAAATAAATCCTTAATTACAAGTAAAAACGTTTTGCTATGTTTTCCATGATCTGAGAATATTTTCTATTAAACTTTTCATGGGCCATCGCAAATTTAACTCTGCATTTTTTCTTTTACAATGCCATAGCAATCTTTTCATGCATATTTTTTAATGTATTTGCACCATGAAAAATTTATTGTATATACCATGGCAAATTTATGGATCATATGATGCCAAATTCTTTTTGTATGTAGAATGGCAATTTCATATTACATATAGGCGAGGGGTTTTCACCGTGTCATGGAATTTTTTTTAAAAAAATTATTCATCTATATGATATATTGAAACACAACAAAAATATCTTTAACATATAGGTGGATTTTAATCATGATCATGGCAAACTCACTTTTTATATGTATTTTCCCTTTTTCATTATATATGTTTTTGAGATGGCATTTGTTTTTCAATAATTCGCCCTGGAAAAAATAGACAATAAAATTTTAATAGTGAACATGTGACATTTTTGTACAAATTATATACATTTTTTCATGTCACCATTCTTTTTTTGCATTTGCCATGTTACCATTTTATATCATATAAATTATGTTCAACACCTGGTGCTTACAAATTGTTTATTACAAAATCCCAACAACTTTGCATGTTTCATAACACATTTATGGAGAAAATCTTAAGAAAAAGTTGCCATGTCACTTTACTATGCTTCTCTATTTTTGACATCATCTGTACTACTCATATGAAAAAACTTACAATTTCTTTTTTGTTTTGTACACTTGCTATGGAAATCTAAGATAATTGATTTTTAAAGGTACCCATGTGACCCTTTTATATAAATTCTATGCAATTTGTCATGCCACTAATATAATTTATTTGACATTTTTTTCATGCCACCATTTATATAGATCTTGTTTTCAACAACTTTTTGCACTTGTTATGCGATTATTAAAAAAAATCCCAGTAACTTGCTTAGGATTTATAGAACACTTTCTATCAAAGTTGCATGTACTATGGCAAAATTTAACTCCGCGGGTTCTCTGCAACAATACCATGGCAATTTTTCATGCTTATGTTTTTTTGTTATTGTACCATGGAAAATTATTGTATATACCGTGGATAATTTACGGATCGTACCATGGCAAGTTCTTGTTGCATGTAGCATGTCAATTTCATATTACATATAGGCGGATTATTTCGTCGTGTCACGGAATGGTTTTCTCTTTTTAATTTATTCATGCATATGATATCTTGAAATGTGGCAAAATAGTATATTTAATATGTAGGTGGATTTTAATCATGAACAAGACAAACTCACATTTTATATGTATTTTCTCTTTTTTGTATACAAATTTTTTTGACATGGATTTTTTCCTACCATTTTCCATGAAAAACTTTAAGATAACAACATTTTTGTAGTTGCCCATGTGACCTTTTTGTACAAATTCTATACATTTTGCCATGTCACGATTTTTTTTCTGAATTTTCCATGTTATCATTTTATATCCTACAAATCATGTTCAACTCCTTGTGCTTGCCATGCGATTATTACAAAATTTCCAACAACTTTCCATGTTTTATAATACATTTATAGAGAAAATCTTTAAAAAATGGTCATGTCACTTGTACTGTTTTCAATTTTTGCCATCATGTGTACTACTCAGATGAAGAAACATAGATTTTTTGTTTTATACACTTGCCATGGTAACTTTAAGATAAAAACATTTTTAAAGTTACCTTGTGACCCTTTTATAAAAATTATATACAATTGTCATGTCACCAATATGATTTATATTGCA
>NC_041382.1:31036655-31052924 GCF_002162155.2 Triticum dicoccoides
AAAAATTCCCAACAACTTGCACATGACATATACAACATTTTCTATCAAAGTTGCATGTACCATGGCAGAATTCAACTATGCATGTTTTCTAGAAAAATACCATGGAATTTTTTTATGTGTATATATTTTTGAATTTATTGTACCATAGCAAATTTATAGATCATATGAAATTTTTTATGTGTCCTGGCAATTTTCTCTCTTTTTATATTTATTCATGTATATGAAATTTTTAAACACGGAAATTTTTTATATGTAGGGTGGATTTTAATCATGACATGGCAAACTCACTTTTTATATGTGTTTTCCTCTCTTTTTTCATTACGTTGCTTTTTCAGATGGAAATTTTTTGGGCCTTGCAAAATCATGTTTTGTTCTCTTGCCAAATTATGTGTTTTTGCCATTCCTATATCACAAAGTATTTTGATTTTTTTGTTGATGGCAAGTACTTGCAAAAGCAACTAACTAGTCCTCACCCGTTTTTTCGCGTGCTCTCTATATTGTGGGCCAACATGCCGTCGTGTGGAACACTCGCTTGAGCAAACGCCTAAGGCCTTGTACAATGGAAGAGGCTTAGGGGAGGTGCTTAGAGAAATAAATTCGTTTTTTAAGCACCGGTGCTTATTTGTAGAGGGTAGACACTTAATTAGACGTCTCTCCCCTAGAAATAGGCACCGATTCTTCAAGAGAGCCCAATTTATTTTTCTAAACACCTCCGCAAGCACCTAGCATTGTACAAGGCCTGAGGGGAACCATCATTGTTCGCTCGGTCGATCGTTCTTGATGGAACGAAATATTCTCGCAGGCCTCATGAGCTTACATCCGCTCGCGTTCTTTTTTTTTTTACCTGCTTGCACATGAGGGTTTCATCACCACTTTATATCGATGTGCCTTTTTCAGGATGGACCAACCGGTGTTCTTTCTCTTTCTCATTCTTGTACTTTTTCTTTCTCTTCAATTATGCGAAGGCAGAGTTTGGATCAAAGAAAAAAAAGTCTAATAGAGAGGTTGACGTCCAGAGACGGGCCTAAGCTCCAGACGTGCTTCTTTGACCAAGGTGTTTCTCAAAAAAAAAGTGCCAGGAAAATCGTGAAGAATACCATTATCCATTAATTTTATTGTACATACACGCATGATGAGTAGGAGGATGGAATATTGTGCTGCTTTGCCAAACTCCTTTTATAGACTCATTTTCAAGAAGAAAGACTCATTTACTTATTAATATCTGCAGTATTGGGAAGCAAGTTATTTGAGGTTGCTCCTTCGATGCATGTAGGTTGTACCATGATTCAATAAGCTTGTGGCAAATGGCATGGGGCGTTGGAAACTTTCGAACGATTGAACGGATGAAATACAAAACACTCTGAATTATGGCCTGATGTATTTAGAACGTGTATAGTCTGATCGTACCATCAGTAGTTTGTGTTGACGACCAAACTATACTATCTGCGTTTCCCGATACATTTTCGTAAGCATTCTTTTGCACTTTCAAAGCAACAAGATGGAGAAGCGCTCGACTACTTTGCATTGCTATGTTCCTAGGACTATGATTGCCATGCGAGCATAAATGGTCTTTTAATGGACTATGAGCTAACTTCTCGCCAGAAATGTCTATGCGGTGAAGAAGAAGGGTGATGTCTGGCGGATGAGGCCAAAAAGAGGTGAAGAAGCAAAGTGATTATGGCATCGGCTTGCGTCTTGACGACTGCGCATGACAATCACATTGAAAATCTACCGATATGCATATACCGATTCCACAGTGTCGGCAAGTGCATCAAGTCCATTACCTATGTCGTCGGCGACCATGATTGGTGCATACGCTTCTACCCTGACGGGGTTACGAAGGACGACATCAAAGACTGGTTGTTAGTTTTCCTCAAGCTCAAGACCAAGAACGTCGTGGTGAGGGGGGTCTGTATAGTTGATTCTAGTGAACCAGGGCATACAACCACTCGTGGTGCCATTCAGGTCCACAAGTCATATTTGTGCGACTCCCGAGACAACGAACTCGTGGTGCCATTCAGGGCCACAAGTCATATTTGTGCGACTCCCGAGACGACGAACTCGTGGCATGGTGTTGTGTCGAATTCAAAAAAAAAAATGAGCGAGCTTGAAGGGTCGCTATATTCCGGAGGACTCTTTTGCTAGTCTCTTTGTTGTGAAACTAAACTCAACGGCGGCGGTCATGGGAGAAACGGGGAAGGAGGACAGTGGTGGGGGGTGACAGATGGCTGGAGGCGAGGACTTGACAATTTGGGAGGGCTTTTTCTGATTTGAACATGGTCGGTTTTGAACATCTATATATAGAGGGTAGTCCTATGTTGGCATAAATCTAATATTAGAAAATATTTTTTGTATCATGAACATTTTTGTAAAGAACGCGTGATTTTCAAAAATTGCATGATTTCAAAATAAATGTCATGAACGTTTTAAAAATAAATGAAATTTTAAAATATCATACACCTTTTAAAAAATGTCATGAACATTTACATAAATATATGAAAGATTTTTTTAATGTCATGAACATTTATTGTGAATTTTTTTACTCGAATTTAAATTTTCATAAACATTTTTCTAAATGCATGATTTTTTTTCAAAAAAGATCATGAATGATTTTTTAAGTACATAAACTCTTTTTAAGACTAGGTTAAGATTTTCTTAGTATGTAAAATGTCATGTACAGTGAGCTCTTGTGACGTAACGGTGTGCCAAAACAGGACACATCTGAGATTGGGGCCAATGAGGTCGATGCAGGTCAGGGCCATGCGGGTGCTGATGAAAGCTATCTTCTCCATCTTTGGGCTACCGGCGAGCACCCGGTCGAAGTCTATCTTGCATAAATCGGTGGCGCACATGCACATGCCAAGCTCTAGCAGCTCGGGGAACCGGATCGACTTCGACAACTAGAGTGGCCAAGGACATATCAATTAGGCTGATGGGGAAAGCCGGATGGCGGAATTGATTGGGCTGACCTTGATCTGCACTCCACCAGTGAGTTTCTATATGCATACACCTTTTGCCGACGGCTGTCAGAACTAGGGTTTTGTTCTGACCTTTGGGGCACCAAGATATATAATATGTGGGTATCAGCCTTTTTCATTTTTTATTGAATTATATGAGAGGATATATTTTTTCAGCTGCAGTGAGAGAAATTTTAGCAAGTTTTTTATGCTGAAGCAACTAATCAGGGGTGCCTCCACTGGGGGCACTTCTTTTCACGTGTCACGCGCTAGACACCCACTGCAAGGGAGCCCTTTTTTTGCTTGGTTTCCATTATTTTGTTTGGTTTTTCAACGTTTTCTTAATTTTTCGGTTTCCCTATTTTGTGTGCGGAGCACACGTGTGCTCTCCTCGGAAACACAATTGTACTTCGTGTGGAAGCACGAGTTAGTACAAGATGGAAGCACGAGTTAATTTGTTTTGGAAGTACATGTGTGCTTCATGTAGAAGTGTGAGGCATGCTTCACCCCCGCAGGAGCACAAGTTAGTTTACTTGGAAGCATGAGTTAGTACAGTATTAAAGCACGAGTTAGTTCACATTGGAATTACATGTGTGCTTCACGTGTGAGCATAATGTGTGTTTCACCCAGCGAAAGCACAAGTTAGTTCACTTTGAAAGCGCGGGTTAGTACAGTTCTAAAGCACAAGTTAGCTCACTTTGGAAGTGCATGTGTGCTTCACACACGAGTGCAAGGTTTACTTCAACCAACTAGTCATTGTGTACATGCAATGCACGTTAATTTGAAAGTATATTAAGTGCATGCGGATATTAAATAGGATATTATTTGCGTGTTATTATGTGATTAGCACTATATTTGGCATGAAATTAATTACACGCTAAACGTGTTGAGTGCTTGACATTGAAGCAGTCTAGGTCATTGGATTGACATGATTTGATGGTCAAGATTAATTAGATCTGCCCCTTTGGGTCTTTTTATATTGGTATGGATGGAAACACAAGTTAGTACATTTGGGAGCACAAGTTAGTTCACTTTGAGAGTATAACTTTCGTTCAAAAAAATCGTCGAAACCTATCAACATGGGATCTAATTTTGAAGGCCTCGACGTGAGGAATGCAACATTGAAAACGATTTGTATTTTGGATGTAGGGTTCATGAGATATTTAAATTTATAAAAATGGATCAAGAAAGAAAAACACAAACAACTAGCCTCCCGTCGTGCAGGGTGAGAAAACCATGAAAAACTCTCTGGTGGCAATAGGTGCCACACACGCGCTACACCATTTGTCACCACGAGAGAAGATGAAAGTTACATTTGCATGGGGTTCTACTTAATTAGTGATTTCAGTTTTAGGCCCTTGCTACCACTAGCCCAATGACAAGTCTATCGAAAGGAGAAATTCATATTTTTCGCTCTGTAAGCCAAGCTATTGGCATACTGCAAAGAGCTGGAGAAAGGTGGACTCAGCTGGGCCGACACATTTAGCGTTCTATAGATCCTAGTTTTGGGAGCAAGCTTCCTGTTTGTTTTTCACAAGTTTTAGGAACCTTCTAGATGGTTTTTGTTTGTTTGTTTGTTTGTTTTTTATCTTTCTTTTATTTTATTTTCAAAAAAGGGAATAATTTGAGTTTTTAAAATTGTTTGGAATTTCAAAACTTCATCCCATTTTAAAATCGTTTTCAAAATTTCATAAAAGTACATAAATTTGAAAAACAATGCTCAAAATTTTGAAAAATACACATTTCTGAAAACGTTCACTTCAAAAAAAAATCTCAACTATGAAAACAATGTTGCATTTTCGAAAAATGCTCAAAATTTTAAAAAATTGTTCGCATTTAAAAAATCAAAATGTACAAAATAAAGTGTTTATGTTCTCTTTTTTCCAAAATTTCTAAAACAATGTGCACGTTTACAATAAATGTTTGCAAATTTTTAAAACTATTGTTTTCCAAAAAAAACTGTTTATGTTTTATTTTTTTCCAAAATTTTGAAACCAATGTTCACGTTTACAATAAATGTTCGCCAATTTGAAAAACTATTGCCATTTAAAAAATATTTTTTTTTCTACAGAAATGATCGGGTATTAAAAATGTTTCAATTTTTGCCAAAAAAATTTCATGTTCTCAAAAAAATTTCACATTTTTTCTAAAGAATCCGATTGGATTTTTCAAAAAACTAAATTACAGAAAATACTATAAAAGCCGATCAGCTACAGTCTCACTCGCGGCACCACTAGGTCGGCCCTATACGGGTTCCCACCAAAAGGAAGATCGTCCAGAAGCATGCTCGTGACGCGAAAGCAGCCCAATAGCCAACGTAGGGAATAGTTTTCCTTCTAATTAATGCCTGTGGTTTTTATTCATCTTTCTTTTCCCTTTTAAGTCTTCACTTTTTAAGATAAATAATCTAATTTTGTTTCATAAATACATGACTATGATTTTAAATGCATGAACATTTTTTCAATGTCATGAAGATTTTTTAAAATAGCTAACTATTTTTTGAAAATTTATGATTTCCGGTTAAATAATGTGTTATGTCATGAACAATTTAGAAATATTTCATAAGTTTTAAATGAAAATGCCATGGAAACTGTTTTTAAAATTTATGAACAATTTTGTAAAAATGACAATAACTTATGGGCCTTCTTCACCTTTTCCCCTTTTTTCTTGAATTCTTAACACTTTGTCATAGGCCCTTTTCACCACCTTCCCAGTAACAAGTCTTGCAACTCGGTGGACATTCACTAATCAGCAGAGACCACTATTGCCTGCTGATTCCTAATAATCACATCCCCCTACACGTGTCAACGCTTTGCACATCCACATATAGATATTGTTATTAAGCTTGGTTCGTGCCTATCTGGTCGGCGGCAGATGACGTCAGTGGTCAAGGAACGGGCAATTAGGCCAGTGGGGAAACCGAAATGTGGAATGGATTAGGGCATTACACATATCATTATTGTCTAGTAATTCCCGAGATTCACCTCCCACTACACATATGGATATTGTTTGATTTTCTTTCAAAAAAATGAGGGTAGCACCTCCAACCTCTGCATCGGTTGATGTGCATGGTCACATATTATTGATTATTCTACAATGCCAAAGAAAGGCAAGCAAAGATGTCGAGTGAATTGCTTATTTAAAAGTAAAGATATATGAGGGCATCGGCCTTGCGGCAAAATCTCCATAACCCCACCTTGGAACTTTATGACGTGTGACCGAACAACAAAATACACTACTTGCTTCAAGAGAAGGAATCGTCACAAATGCATAAATGTTAACAAGTTCACCAAAGGTCGGACATGGTATTTTTCATCCCTGAAGCGGAGCTTCAAACCAACACCTTCAAAGCACGGGAGTCAGACAATGCTTAACCTAGTCATAGAAGCGAGATCGCCGCTTTCCATGTGGAGTAAACACAGACCTGCTGTAAAAGACGTCAACGACCGTAATCTCTCTACTGGTTGGAGACTCCTCATTAGTTGGTTCTTGGGGTTGAGAGAGCCCAAGGTCCGCACAAAAATACACCGGAAGCACGAGAGGGTCCTCATCATCATGCTTCTGGTCTCTGTCGCAGCTCCGTATGACCCGCCACCAATGGGAGGGGGAGAATCCATATCCAACAGAGGGTCACCGCACATGTGACCTCCACCGCAAACCCCATCATCGGAATCATGTCGCTATAGGCCTAATGTTCACGATGATGTGTGAGATGGGCAAACCTGGGCCTGGACCTACATGGCAGTGACCATCACAACATTGTGTCATGATAGTTGGCTTGAGGTGGTACAATGGGAGCCTATGTGGCACATCAATGGTGCGTCACAAATGATATGTATCGCCTGCTGCGAGGAATATGGTGCGGTCGCCTACATGAGCTTTCTAGCGGGCCGGCCCATCAAGCGGCTATAGACTATTTAACGGTTTCAGGAAGGTTCTAGGAGCTTCTCATATGGTTTTGTAAAGCTCCCAGGCCATTCTTTTTCATGTTTTGTTTTCTTAATTACGAACATTATTTGAATTTTACTTTTTTTTGAATTTCACGAACATTTTTTGAATTCCCAAATATTATTTGAATTCATGAACCTTTTTTCAATTCGTGAAAAATGGCGGCGGACATCGCTTGCAAAGGAGGGACGGCGATTGGGAGTGGCATAACAGCATTGAAGAAGGGCGCCAGGAACTAGGGAGGAAGCGGCGGTGCCGCACATGGTTTTTTTAAGCAAACTCACGAAGCTTTTATTAGTTCATCACAATGTTTACAGGGACGAGGAGATTGCCAGGCATGCCTAACCAAGCATGGCGACCAACCCCCAAAGAGAGCATGCTTCACGAGGTTGTGAGCTTCGACACTCGAACTTCTAAACTCATGAACAAAATTACAAGGAATAAAACTCCTAGCATGATGTGTGATCTCGTGGACGATCACACCATAGCTTTCAGAACTACCTGTTTTGATGGCGTCACACATGTGTGGTAAATAATAAAACCTAATAACGAATAACGAACATCCTTGGACAATTTTCCGTCGCAGAATCGGTAGTGCACTTGTGCTGCTGACCAACCATATAAAATCCGAGTCAAGTTTTTATTTTTATTTTATTTTTTGAGAGAAAAGATTCCGAGGTAAGTGGGAGCGGTCAATGGTTACCGTGACACCCCAGCCTAACCCAGCGTAGATTGTGTTGAACTTTCTGTTTCTAATTCACAACTGAGGAGTAGCTGGAAACATAGCACTCCTACGACACAGCACCGCACGTTTAATTGGAACTAGTTAGAACTGCATCCGGGAGCAAAGTGTCTAATCTTTGAACTAGTAACCTCGAACTCACAGTGGTGGTACAAAATTATCAACTTAACTACAACTGCCTTTCTAAATAACACTGGAGAACACTCTCCAACCTTCTACTTTTATTTGTTGAGGTATTGCGCGGTATATACACTCAACCAGTCGACCTATCAAAACCACTCTTATTTATTTTTCTTTACATATATACGGTATCCGGGAGCAAGTTACTAGAGGTTGGCCGAGCGGTCGGCGTACTCCTGGACCATCGCCCCGAAGAGGGATGACGGTTGTTCGAGCAACCTCGATGGTGCATCGAACTCCTTTACCAGACCTGGACACAGATAGTGAGATTTTAGAATGCCATTCTGGAACAAGGAAGGGCGTGACTGACCGAACCAGGTGAAAAGCAGGACTCCAGTCCTCTGAACCAGATATACCAAAAGCACACATTTATCTAGGGAAAGGACGTGGTAAATTGGTACTCCCTCCGTTCATTATTATAAGACGTTTTGGACAGCTAGCTTTGAACTGTTTTGGGCACTGTCTGAATTGTCTAAAACGTCTTATAAAAGTGAACAGAGGAAGTACAAAGCAGTGAGATTAAAGAGAGATACCTGCGTCCAGCACCAAAACTCGATCACAGTCCATGACTGTCGGTATCCTGTGTGCAATGCTGATAATTGTACATGACGAGAATTGTTCTCGGGTGATCTTCTGAATCGTAGCGTCGGTTTGAGAATCAACGGAAGCAGTTGCCTCTTCCATAAATAAGATTTGGTTCTGCTTTAATATCACACGGCCAAGGCACAGAAGCTGTCTTTGGCCTATGCTCCAGTTCTCCCCGCTATCGGCCACTGTGAGAAAAGTAAAAGGGATGAGTATATATTATTAACTGTCTAATTAAACAGAATATTTCGTGAAAGGGGAAGTAAATCACCATTTATCGCAAACTATTTTATGCTCTTCTGGAAACTGATAGTGGTGGATTTAGGTAGTGTCATTTGAATTCAGGTATTAAGCTCTGTTTTCTTCCCCCAGATTGTCACTGTTCATTTGGCAATTTTCATAGTTACATTAATTGTTTCCTGTACATGGTACCTATAATGTGATGAGGATCCCGCACAATGTATGTATGACATGATATTGACAACCGAAAGGTCTGATAGTTATAAAAGTTACTAGCTCACTATTCAGTCCATTTATGTTTTTGAAAAGTGTGGTCGTTCAGAACTTTGGACTAGTAGATGATCTTACTTAACAACCAGCCAACACTTTTTCACTCACAACTTCGGAACACATAATTAAGTGATTAAGCCTGAGTGGAAGATGCAACTTTAGCCGACAAAAAATACAACTGAAGCATACAAATGGCGAACCTAGAGCATCGAGCTTTTCAGCTTTTGAAGCTACCACATCTTTCAGTTGGCAACGCTCCAGAGCCTGCAAACATGTGACGTAATTCCCACAGCTAATTAGCACATCACATCACATCAAGGAGGAAGTCTGAAACAAACGCGTTACGTACACCATACCAGCCATATTTCAGAATCTGAATACTGGCCAACTGGATCAATGTTACTTCGAATCGTCCCTTCAAAGAGAACTGGCTCCTGGGGAATTATGCCGAAACGGGACCTAAGATCATGCAGACCCAATGCACATAGGTCTACTCCATCAATGATCATCTTCCCCTCTGCAGGTTCTACAAGCCTGAACAGTGCTTGAATCAAAGTTGATTTTCCACTGCCTGTCCTTCCTACAACTCCTATCTTTTCACCACCTCTAATGCTCACATTAATGCCCTTCAGAATTAGAGGTGTATTTGGTCGATACCTAACCTGAAAGGATAAAAATTATGAGCTCAGCTGGTTGAGAAATCCCCAATAACAAAGAGAAATATTCGGAACATTCAACACTTGATCCAGTGCAAGACAGACCAATAGTTTCATCACATTTATGTGGAATAGATACAACATCAAAATAACAACAAAGTACTCCCTCCATCCCAAAATTCTTGTCTTAGATTTGTCTAAATACGGACGTATCAAGTCACATTTTAGTATTAGATACATCCGTATCTAGACAAATCTAAGACAAGAATTCTGGGACAGAGTGATATGAAACTGTGCATATTTGAGTACTTGGTCCTTCTAACCTTTAGATCGCTGATGTCAATATCTCCATGTGTGGGCCAATTCGGAGGAAGATGATCCTCTTTTCTCCATGCTGCCTCAGAAGGAAGAGTGCTGAACTGATTTACCCTCTCTACAGCAACCATATCATTTTCCAACATACAGCTGATCGATATTGCAAAGTACACCAGAGAATTGAGGGAAAGGCCATACGAAAGAGACATGCCAACAAATTCTGCAACAAGTTGACAGAAATCAGTTTCTCCGGCCTATAAAAGGCTCATGATCTTAAATCTACAAAGAGTACATTACTAGGTATGCCAGTTAAAATACATTATCTGTACCAAAAAGAACTTAAAAGGTTACAATTGGTGGATTAATTATGCAACAATTTGTTGAGAAAAATAATCATCTACGCCTTCATCCTGGAGTACCAAGATAACCCAAAATGCAGTACATTGTTCTTAGATTATTCATCTTTTATTACCGAAATGCTGCTGAATTTAATGAAGCAGAAACTGGTGTCATTCTGCTGATAACATGTTGCCGCTTGTGAATGTTAAGATAAAATGCTTGTTTTTTCAATTGGTACCTTTCTTGATAAAATTGCTGGGCAAGCTGATCATCAGGAAAGCAGTGATTGACAGTACGAGTGTTCCGATCAGCTCCAGTCGGAACCCAAGCCACTCATTTGCTGCATAATTGTGGAAGTACATGCGCAAACTTGAATTGATTCTTTCTAGATTCTCCTGGAAAAATTCATTTTCCTTCTTAAAACATCGTATGGTTGTAGCACCTACAACGGTCTCAGTAAAGTGATCGATAACCGGTGCCTTGGTTACTCCTTCAAGTCGAGTTAGCTCCCGAGAAGTTGCAAGATAGCGGTTCTGCAGAAAAGAGGGAAATTGCAAGTTCAAATCAGCATTCTCTTCTTATGACCAGAATTAGCTAAGGTCTTTGAGGTGAACTTCACAATAATGTCATACCCTGTACCAAATGTTCAATAGCAGAAGCGGAACTACAGCTATAACTGAGGGCCAGGCAACCTGACAAGTAACAACTATGGTGCTCAATACTGAAATGTACATTGAAATTGTCAGGCCAACGAAAAATGCCAGCACAACATCGATAGTTGTTTGGTCAGATGATGCCTGAAAAGACAAGGGGGAGATATCAAATCAGTACTTCAGTACAAAAAGAAATGTAACACTCTTCTGTCCTTGCAGAAAATTAATTAAAAAAACTATTCCTTTTATAAATCTTAGAGTACAAGTGCACATTTCAGAAGGTCAAACTAGAGTTGCTAGCACTTATTTGAGTGAATACGAGAGGATGAGGAAGTAAGGTTTGCTGAGGCATAAATATAATCAACTTAGGCAAATGGACAAGTTAATACTATCACCAAATAAAAACCTATGAAGAGATTTACCCGACTAAGAATCCTTCCTGAAGGAGTGGTGTCAAAAAATGACATCGGGGCATGCAAAATGCTGTCAAACATCTTCCTGAAAAAGATCTGAGCTGTTTGAAGTCCCATAACCGTCTCAAGAAAAGTCTTGATTACTTGCAGTACCATTGAAACACCAGCTATGGCAACATACACTCCGATAAACAGTGAAGGATTAAATGGGATGCCGCCTGATGTTTCATATGACAGCCAATAGTCACTAGCCATATCAGAAGCTTGCCACACCAATGATAATCCAAATATGCCCACAACTCCCCACCAACCCCAAGCCTCTGTCATGTATAGCTTGTACACACGCCAACTTACTTGGCCACTCTCTCTTTCCTCTTCTTGTATAATCTTAGAAGTAGCTGCTTCTATTTCTGGTGCAACGATCACCTTCTCACCCTTTCCAATGGATCTAGAGCGAAGAGATGGGATTCTGACTACTGCAGGCTGAGAATGTTCAGTCTTCTCTACTTGTCGACTCTGTTCCACCAGTTCCATTGAACTATCATGAGCAGCAACAAGAGCTGAAAAGCCTGAGCCTGCCTCTAGTAACTCGTCAAACTTTCCTGACTGTGCAATCATACCATCTTTCATGACCTGTTTATTTGCATCGTGAACATTATTTATTGAAGACTAAGTCAAGTACATAGCACCAAAAAGTAACTACCTTACAAGTCACATATAAATCTCTTTTAGAGGGAATAATTCATACCGTAACTACATGACAAAATCATGCAAACTACATGAAGGAAGTGTGGTAACCTTTCAGTGATCAATCATCTGTTTACACCTATACTGTTTCAACTATAGTACTATACAAAAACAACATGAGTGTTCTATTATTTATGATGATTGTTCCAGATAATAAATGAAATCTTGCTTGCTAACCACTGGATAGTACAAGAGTATCCTGAGAAGTCATACCAACAGACTTCAGGCATAATTGCAAATAAGAATGACATGAAACTAAACATACTGCAGCAGTGGGCAGATGCTACAGCAGTACTTGCTTTGGACGAAATTAAAAACATTTCAACTTTTATTATGTTCATCAACCAACAGATTATAAACTTACAAATATGTTCATCAACCAATAGAATTGCATTTCCCAGTTAAAGTATTTGACCTTGCACCTAATTTGCACTCAACTCGCTGATTTTAACCATTCCGAAAGTGAACAGGCAAAATCCTCGCAGTTTATCGTAAGAGTGTCACACGAATAATTCTCAAAAAAAAGTAAGGTTGCACAAAATGAATGAGCAAATGCATAGTATTTTGACAAATAAGGATGCTGTTTTGTATAAGTAACACACACTTACTTTGCCTGAGACCTTGTCCATCTCCCCCATAATGCAGGAGAGCAGTGACGACTTGCCGGACCCGACCATTCCAACCACCGCCGCAAGTTCGCCTTTCCTCACCTTCATATTAATCCCCTTCAGCACTGTCTCTAGCACTGGTGCCTCCTCCACAATTCTCTCATCCTCCTCACCTTCACTGTCATCATTTTCCTCTTCTTCCTTTTCATTCTCCTTCTTGCCCCTCACGTCCCACGCGAACATGCCATCGTGCACCTCCACGACCACTCGGTCCGGGCCAGTATCAGCATCAAGGACATGCTCCACTGTAGTGTCAGCGAGCTCTGCATCAAGCAGATACCTGTCAAGCCTTCCAAGCGACACGGTCGCCTGCGTCACAGCGGCGATCGCCTCCGGGAAGCTCTGCATAGGTCCATCGAGCATCCGAAAGAACGCGGTGGCCGTGAACACCTTGCCAGCGTCGAGCTTGACACCTGTCAGCACGCAGGTGCCGAACACGAGCACGGTCATGGCAAGCGGGCCGCTCCAGAGCACGATGGTGTTGGCACACATGAAGTACATGGACTTGGCAAGCCACCCAAGCTCAGCCTCCCTGAGCTCACTAATCTTGGAACCAAACGTCTCCTCCCATGCCTGCAGCTTGATCACGCGCATGTAGTTGAGCAACTCGGTGATGGCCTTCATGCGCTCATCGCGCTTGCCGAGGAACTTGAACTGGTACTCCATGTTACGCCGGTTGGCGAGGGCCACGACCACGGTCACCACAGAGATCGCGGCGACCGCGGTGAGCACAGATGGGCCGAGGTGGGTGTAGAGCAGGGCGAGGGCGACGGCGATCTGCAGCGGCATCAGCCACAGGTTGTGGAGCTCGTGCGTGACATTGGACACCTCCTCGGCATCCACCTCCATGTAGTTCACGATCGTGCCGGCGCCGTGCGCGCGCCGCGCGCCCGTGGACAGCCGCAGCGACTTGCGGTACACCACGGCGAGCAGAGCAGCATGGATGCGCATCCCCAGCTTCTGCCCCTGGAACTCGTAGTGGTGCGACGCGATAGTCTCGGCGGCCTTGCCGGCGAGGAGGATGCCGACCAGCTGCAGCCCCTCCGTCATGTCTCCGCCGCGGCGAACGAACTGGACGAACCTGTCCACGAGCGACGGGCCGATGTACATGACCGAGAGGTGCGCCACGCCCAGCGCGGCGGTGAGCAGGAACTGCGGCCAGAAGGACCGCAGCAGCGCGGTGATCACCGGGTGCCCGGCCTTGGACCCTGGCGCGGGGGGCGCCGGCCAGTTGGAGACGAACAGAGCGTACGCGGCCTCGGCGGTATCGGAGGGCGCCACCGGCGGGACGTCTTCGGCGCCGAGAGTCGCTCTGTAGCCCTTGGTGATGAGCGGGGTGATCCAGCTGAAGGTCGCCAGCGAGAGCCACGACGCCGTGGCGTAGGAAGTCGCCGCCTCAGAGGCACCGCTTGGTTCCTCCTCGCTAGTGGCCGCCGCTTCACCGAGGCCGCTGGAGCCGTCGACCGCGAAGTAGAGCAGAGGGAGCGAGAGCACGAGCCCGGCGAACGCGATGGGGTCGTCGGGGAGGACGGGCTGACCTGCGACGAAGCGCGCGGCCGCGGAGCCGGAGAAGAGCGCGGCGAGCAGCGCGGTGGCGAGCCAGAAGAGGCGCAGGTGCGTCGGGTGGGCGCGCGCGGCCCCGGGCTTCTCCGCCGCGACTGTCCCCGCGGCGGCGAGGTGCGCGAGGAGCTGCGCCGCGAGGAAGGCGCGCTGGAGCGCGGTCCAGTCGCTGCTGTACCCCTTCGCGGGGAGCAGCAGGAAGGCGAGCGCGAGCAGCACGAGCGACGCGGCGGCGAGCGCCGAGGAGGCCCCCAGCGCGAGCCTGTGGCGGAACCCCCTCCCGTGGGACCGGGCCGGTGCCGGCTTCGCGAGCAGGGGCTCCACCTCGTGCTGATGCTGATCCTGGCGCGCGCGGCGGTGGTGGAGATGGAGGCGGGCGCGGAGGGAGAGGGCGAGGGCGGCGAGGAGGAAGAGGAGGTCGAGGGCGGCGAGGAGCGCGCGCTGCGGGCAGGGGGTGAGGAGGAGGAAGGCGAGGCGGTCGGGGAGGGACGCGGGGGATAAGGGTGGCGGGGAGCAGGCCGTGGTGGCCAGCCACCACGGTGCGGAGGAGGAGGAAGGCCCCGGCATGGCGGCGGCGTCAGTGGTGTGGCGGAGGCGGGCGGCACATTTGGGCGGGGTTGTTGGTGCGCGCGTGAGAGGGCACGGGGGTTCCGTTTTCTCCCTCTTTTTGCGAGGGGAAGGGAAGCGTGGACCCGGTCGTGGGAAACCTTTTTGAATTTTTTGGCCAGACTCTGCGCGTGGGGTCCGGCAGGCCGGGTGGAAGAAGAAGAAGAAGCAGCAGCAGCCTCTCGCCGCCGTCGTCGTGGCGGTCTTCTCCCAGCGTCGTGTGGACACGTACGTAGCGGCGGTGTCTGACGCGGCGTCGTGGAAATGGATGGGGCGGACGAGGCCGGCCGGCGTTGATTCCTCAAACGGAAGCGTCGCATTTTCAATATGCACTGATCAAGTGTGTGTTGAAACTTGACACTGATATCTTTGACTTGCCGAGAGGTTTGACAGCATCCAGAAACTCATGCTGAAACTCCCACCGATTCAAAAATTGTCGCAGCTCTAGTACAACTAGTACTGAGCCGCGACAATTTATTTGAATCGGAGTGAGTAGCTTTTTTTAGTCAAACTAAGCTTTTTTTTTTCTTGAGATTTCTTTACTCAAACCAATGCTAATAAAAAAATTGAGCAAAACTAGTGCTAATAGTTAAACACAAACAGGGCCACCCCGGGCCTAGGAGGGAGTATTTCATAAGACAAATTAACGATGCAGAGCTCCCTCGTCTCCCCCATCCTTGCCACCCTCTCTCCAACTCCCCTTTCCTTCCACCGGCTCTACTGGTCGGGAAGAAAAAAGAGAGGGACGTCCCACTCTCCTGATATTCTCATGTACGCATCTTCCACCTCTAGTTGTACCACGCGTGTTTTCTGATGGTTTGTCATTAGAGTCTAGGGGTGCTCATTTGGGATGAGGCGTTCACGACCTAGCTTCTTTGCCTCTCTGTTTTTCGGCGTTCGTCATTCTCATTTTCATCCTTAGAGGTACAGGCCCCACGCCTATATAAATGGATATGGTGTTTTCCCTTTGCTCCAGTAAATCCCCCTGCTCATGTGTTCTTTTCCGCATGTCTGTGCTACCACCAAACCAACTTGGCCGACAAACTTCTTAGCCTTCTGTTCCAGAGCTTCGAGATCACATGCTTCTTCATGTTTGCTTCCAACATGAGCTTGGTTTGTTAGTTGGTTTGATAGTCGTGCATATGTTTCTTTTGTTGATCCTTGCTCCTTCTTTTTCATAAATGGGTGGTTTGGTTGTTGATCCATTAATCAAATAAATTAGGTCATAAGATCGAATCAATAATTTCATTATATCCATTTCTTATACCTTCTATTTTATATGATATTTCATAAGAATAAACCATAGGGATAGGGTCTAGAATAAAGTAATAATAATAAAGTGAATAAAAAGAGGGGGCAATCTAAATATTGCTAATATATTAGGAGCACT
>NC_041382.1:31053192-31070040 GCF_002162155.2 Triticum dicoccoides
TTTGCTCATCATATGCATATGAGAAAAGGCCAGATTTTGATCATTCTACTCTAGAGGCCTCGACCCATCTTAGTTAGGGATTATACATCTGGTTGTTGCGCGTGTTTGAGATTGCGCCACTATCTTCTTCCTCTATCTATGGTGATGGCATCAACATCGGGAGGTTCAACGTCATGCTTACCATAGACTGAGTACTTTGTTTTTCTTCCTTCTTTTCTGAACCATGGTGACGTCCTTTTAGGAACGACGCCCCTTCCATCCTCTGGAGGCAGTTTGTTCTTCATTTTTTCCATGTGGCCTATGGACACGAAGCACGATGGCTTGGAGGGCCGGTGAAAATGCTAGGTGGAGAAGTGGCACTCTAGTGTCAACATAGCCTCTGCTCTCTCTCCTTTCCAATTTTTAAGGATCACAAGCATCACTACATCGTTAATTTGTCTTATGAAATACTCCCTCCATCCCAAAATACAATACTTGCGGCAGATGTGTGCACGGAAAGACGTTCGCGTGCTTGAACGAGTGTGTTGTTGTCATCACGACACTGCCTCAACTTTCAGGAGACTTCTCATATCATATCCCATGCACGACCCAAAACAAATAAAATCCAAGCCTTCCTTTCCCATGTATGCAGGTGTATGCATGACCCACTCGCAGCCGCAAGAGACTCTAAACAGGGCGCGCCTATGTCTTGCTTAATGCGAGCCTGAAGGTGACCGTGAAACTAGGCCAACCCAGCGCGCTTGAAGGTGTTTTTTCTCATTTTTTTCTTCTTTATTTTACTTTTGTTTATATTTCTGAGTATTCTAAATATATATTACAAAAAAATGTTAATAAAGCATTTGAATAATGTTAAACGTGCATAGAAAAACGTTTTTGTCATGTATATGAGAAATGTATAGAATGTGTATGACAAAAGTTGATCATGTATTTTAGAAAATTTCAAGCACTTAAATTTTTTTAATTCGTATAAAAAATTAACATTTCTATGAAAAATGTATACAAAAATATACAATGTGCCTAAAAAATTGGTGATCATGTATTAAAAATGTTAATAAAACATTTGAAAAATGTTAAATCAGTGCAAAAAAATGTTTCACATGAAAAAATATTGATCGTGTACTGAAACAATGTAAGTGTGTGCAAAAAAATCTATTGTATATAAAAATTGATAATAAACATAAAATAACATTATATATCAAAAACCATATATTTTTTAGAAATTAATTATATATTTAATAATTGCATCTATTCATGGATCGAACTCACGCCCTCACTCCACCTGACCTAATAACATGCTAGTGACCAATTGAAGGGCGAATTAATTAAGAACATTTATAGCTGCGCAATTTATTGCACATGTATCGAGTATTGTAGAGCTTTGATGTTTTAATTATTTGAAAACCTTTCGAAAAGAGTTCATGAATTACAAAAACAATCAGTGATTCTGAACAAAGTTCATGGAATTTGAAAAAAAGTTCATCAAATTTGATAAAAGTTGATCAAATTTGAAAAACCTTCATCAAATTTGGAAAAAGTCATCAATATTGAAAATAGTTGATGGGTTTCAAAAAAATTTCATGAATTTTTAAAAAAAGTTCATTAACTTGAAAAAAAAGTTCATTGATTTTTAGATAAGTACATGGAATTTTAAAGAGGGTTACCAAATTTGAAGAAACATTCATATTCGGTGAACTTTTTTTCGTTGAATTAGAAGAAGGTTCACAAAGTTGAAAAAAATTCAATTGATTTTGTAAGAATAGTTCAGAAACTTGAAAAAAGTTCACCGAATTTGAAAAAAGTTCATGAATCTGGAAAAAGTTTGTGGATTTTGGAAAATAAGTTCATCGATTTTGAAGAAAAAAAGGTCTTCGATTAAAAATAAAAAATTATATAGGCTCTAAAGCTCTCGTGACCTAGTGAAAAAATAAAAGAAGATGATGAGTTTGAATCCCTGTGTGCACACCCTTTTTTGCTTCAGATTTGAATGGAAAAAATAATGCAAGACGGGCCGACCAAGCATGCCGCACGGGTGCGCGCCCGTTTGTGAAAATCGGAAAAACGGCGCAACGGGCCGCGTTTAGGATTTGCCCCTTGACCTCCGGGGCGATCTTGAAGGCGCGGTGGAATTGTTGTAGCGAGGTCATGTCCACTTGCTGGACTAGCAAGTGTCTGATGCTTATGAAGGAGTCCGCTAGGTGCTGGCTGGCACGAGATCCCGCTATTCAACGATGGCGCTCGGTCCCGTCGTCTGGGAGATCCTGGCGAGCGCGAGATAAAGAGCAACTTCGAGGAGGTCGCTGGAGAGGCTGAGTACGCCCCTAGCGCCTGCGAACTGCAAAAAATCTCAAGGCGGTTTATGCAAGATGTAAATGACTCTTGAGAGGGAACCTGATATAGTGTATGTGTATTTGCTTTTGTGAATGCATTTTTTTTTGTTTAGTATGGAGCGTCGTCCATTTTTGCCTTGAGAATGACCCCCGATCAACCATGCCGTGAGCTCTGGTTTTGTGACATAGGGAGCCCTGTTTGAGTCTGGCTTGCGCATGAGGTCGCAAACGCAAATGAAAGACATGTGGTGGTTGTTAGCCTGTTTTGACACCCAAAGTCACGCAGGTGTCGTGTACGCTGAAGTAGCCCCCACGCAAGATTATGTGGTCGGTGGATGCAACTTCTATGATGACTCGGGGAACTATGAATAATGATGTAGCCCCGAGCCCGACCAATAGAAGGATCTCTATGGCTCTACTCTGAACCTTACGACGGAGAGGTCAGTACACGGATGCCCCCTCTGAACCTTGCGACGGAGAAGTAGTACAGGGATGTGCTTGTTATAGCAATCATTTTTTTATTTAGTCATGTTTTGAAATGTTGGGAGATTAAAGTCCATGCTCTGCTCACAGACGCTTGAGGCAACCATGGTAGAGTCATCAAAGTGGCATCTCGATAAAGTGAGACACTATATTGTATATATATAATGTCTAATTAACCAAGCAATTCTTTTCTTAATGAATGCATGGATCCTATCGTTTCAAAAAGAAAAGAAAAACGTATGAACCGTCCAAAAGGAGGAGACCTGAATAGAAATGAGCGCCGTGCATCCTCAGATAACTGAATAAAAAATTATGAGGACCTTTCAATAAAAGTAGTAGTATACGTGAGCGGCTGAAAAAATGGGGCGTGAAATCCTAAAATTTTGGATCTGAAAATATGGAAATGAGAACTGTAAGGACTTTTCTATTAAATTAGTTGAACTCGTAATCACCAAAAAGTTGGTAGGGGTAAGAATCTGAAAAGATGAAAATGAAAATATGAGGACCTTTCAATAAAAATAATAGTATACGAGAGGGGCTGAAAAGACGGCATGTGAAATGTGAAAATTTTGAATCTGAAAATAAGAATAATTTAGAAGAATCAATAAATAAGAGAGATGGTTTGTGCGAGAAGCTAGAGAGGAGGCGGTGGTTTATTTTTTAAAATGTTAAAAAATTGAAAAAAATGTAAAATGTAACATAAAAAGCATTCACCCTGATGCATGCAGCAGCATGATATTTTTCATAACATCCAATCAACGGGTGTCTCCAAAGGGACAACTATCGTAGCAGCGCGGGGCTTATAAGCTTGTCCCGCTCAACCTCGCTAGCCGATGTGGGACTAAAGGAACCAGCGTTTTGCGTGGCGACTGCCCAGCAAGCGATGCAGCTTCGATCCCCTGAGTTGTTGGCCAGTGCTATGCTAGGAATCATCCGGCGTGGCCGCGTGGGGATCAGCCGCCTCCCCATCCGCTCGATTGCCATGATCACGACGGAAACACCAGCTCGCTTTTCTCCTTGCACACCTCACATCCGCTCGCGCGTTCGTATTTCTGCCATGCTCCCGTCACGTACGTACTAGCGTCCCTGGCTTGTAGTGCCATGCAGTTGCGTGCAGCTTTGGAAGTGAAATGAAAGCCGCCCGGTGTAGTGATACGAGCTGCCTCGAAACCAGCGGCGGAGTGGCTACTGCGTATGATACGAGGGCCGACGCACTGTATGGTCAACACACCCAAACGAACGTCCGTTTTGTTCGGATTCTATCCGTTTGGGTAAGGCAATGAGGTCGTATTTAAGCCTTTTCTAAGATGCGGTCGCCGTGCGGGCCAACGCGCGCGACACGTCCTTTGGCCCCATCCTGTCCGCCTCCATTTTCAAACGCCACCTTTCGAAAATAGCACGCCCTAGTTCAGGCCAGTGGCCCTAGTTCACGCCGGTAACAGAGCTAGCGGCCCTAGTTCACGCCGGTAACAGAGCCAGCGGCCTACACGTACTCGCCGGCAACACAGCCAGCGGCCTACATGTCCTCTCCTGCAACACAACCAACCTACAAAATGAATAGTTTTGTCGCTGACAACATAGCCAACCTCCAAAATAAATGTGTTTCTCGCCGGCACACAGCCAGCGGCCGGCACTCATGCCAGCCTCCAAAAAAGAACGGCCATGGCCGGTCAGACGACCTAGTTCAGGCCGTCGGCGTCGAACATCTCCTTCCGCCTGGCCTCGAACCAGCTCCTCGTCTTCTCGCTCATCTTGGTCAAGTCCATGCTCATGATCGCAAGGGCCACCTCCTTTGCTTTGGTTGCGGCATTGGTGGCCTCGATGTCGAGCTGCCTCTGCCTGGCCGTGACATTGGCGGCCTCGATGTCGAGCTGCCTTTGCCGGGACGCCTCCTCCATGTCGATCTTCCTCTTTTTGGCCACCTCCTCAATCTCAAGCTTCTTCCTTTTGAGACATCATGCCGTGCAAGGTCTCATGCAAGGCCATGGATGACGCATCACGTATGTCGTCCACCTTGGAGTTGGTCTTGCCCCTCGGCCTCTTCAACGCCTCACCATCTCCACCGACAGCAAACGCGGCCGCCTTCTTGCCTCTCTTCCTTTGAAGTTCACGGTATTGATCTTTGAACTTTGGACAATTGTTGATGAGCGTCCAACAATGCGTAGTGAATGGCTTGTCATTGTGCCGGGCCTTGAATGGTTCCAAAGATTGAAATGCATACACCACATGATCAACAACAAATGAACATGCGAACATATACAAGGCCGAAGTCTCATGGCCGTAGCAAAGAAAGAACTAGGATGAGGAAAGCATACCAAGTCCCCAATGCCGAGACCACTAATGGGCCGTGCTTCAATGCTCTCAAGTGCGGCACAATACTTGTTGCACTCTTGTTGCATGAACAACCACCTCTTTTGAATCGAGGTGATGCCACGGTTGCTCGTAATTTGATAGGGCTCAAACATCTTTATTTCATGGAATGTTTTGTGGACTCTCGTCCAAAATATAAGGCCCTTTTGTTGCGCGCCGGTCCTCGTCTTGTGAATATGAAGTAGTGCGAATGCTCTTCTTCCTCTTTTGTGCTTCCGCTCTTTGGGTGAGCTCCGATACGTCTTCAACGTATCTATAATTTTTGATTATTCCATGTTGTTTTATTATCAATCTTGGATGTTTTATAATCATTATATAGTCATTTTATATCATTTTTGGTACTAACCTATTGACATAGTGCCAAGTGCCAGTTGTGGTTTTCTGCATGTTCTTTACATCGCAGGAAATCAATATCAGATGGAGTCCAAATGCCACACCAATTTACGATGATTTTTATGGGCTAGAAGGAACACAACGGGCCCTGGTTGCACCTGGGGGGAGTCCCGAGGAGGGGACAACCCACCAGGGCACGCCAGGAGGCCCAGGCGCGCCCTGGTGGGTTGTTTTGCTCTATAAATACCCCAATATTCCAGAAACCCTGGAGGAGTCGATGAAATTTCCATCCAGCCGCCACAGTGTCCAGAACCACGAGATCCAATCTAGACACCATTACGGAGGGGTTCACCACTTACATTGGTGCCTCTCTGATGATGCGTGAGTAGTTCTTTGTAGACCTTCGGGTCCGTAGTTAGTAGCTAGATGGCTTCCTCTCTCTCTCTCTCTCTCTCTCTCTCTCTTGATTATTAATACAATGGTCTCTTGGAGATCCATATGATGTAAGTCTTTTGGCGGTGTGTTTGTTGGGATCTGATGAACTTCAAGTTTATAAGCAGTTATATCTTTTTATATCCATGAAAGTTATTTGAGTTATTTGATCTCTTATATGCGTGATCTCTTATAGCCTCGTATTTCTTCTCTGATATTTGGGTTTTGTTTGGCCAACTTGATCTATTTATCTTGCAATGGGAACAGGTGCCCGGTAGTGGGTTCGATCTTACGGTGCTTGATCCCAGTGACAGAAAGGGAACCGACACGTATGTATCGTTGCTACTAAGGATAAAAAGACGATATCCATATCTGCCGCAATAGATAAACGGATCTTGTCTACATCATGTCATCGTTCTTATTGCATTACTCCGTTTTTCCATGAACTTAATACACTAGATGCATGGTAGATAGCAGTCGATGTGTGGAATAATAGTAGTAGATGCAGGCAGGATTCGGTCTACTAATTTTGGACGTGATGCCTATGTAATGATCATTGTCTGGATATCGTTATGATTATTCAAAGTTCTATCAATTGCCCAACAGTAATTTGTTCACCCACTATTTGCTATTTTTCTCGAGAGAAGCCACTAGTGAAACTTACGGCCCCCGGGTCTTCTTTCTCATATATTTGCCTTGCGATCTACTTTTTCCTTGCGTTTATTTTCAGATCTATTAAACCAAAAAAATACAAAAATACCTTGCTGCAATTTATCTGTTCCGCGATCTATTTATCCCATCTACAAATTTACCTCACGTCCTTTGCCTATCTTGAGGCGCCGTACCCTGAAAGGGATTGACGACCCCTTTAACACGTCGGGTTGCGAGATGTTGTTGTGTGCAGGGGCTGTTTACGTTGTGTTGCTTGGTTTTCCTACTGAATCGATAACCTTGGTTTCATATCTAAGGGAAATACCTACCACCATTGTGCTACATCATCCCTTCCTCTTTGGGGGAATACCAGCGTAGCTTCAAGCGACATCAAAAGCAATTTCTGGCGTCGTTGCCGGGGAGGATCTTCAAAATAACCAGGTTCCTAATCACAAATGTCATCTCCTTGCAATTTACCTTATTCACCATTTACCTCTCATTTTCCTCTCCCCCACTTCACAAAAATTTGCTGTTTTTATTCACCTGCTTTTTCTCGTCAGATCTCTTCTTTGCTTATGTGCCATGTGTCTTCTATTTGCTTGCATCTTTGCTTGCTGAATATCTCTTGATATGGATCCTCATCCACTTGCTAATCCTTTTAAGAGATCCAATTATCATGAACAAATTGCTAGTGATTTGCATACACTAGATTATATTTATGAAGTTTTACTTGAGATTCGTGAATCTGAAAATTGTGATGAAGGAATTTATGAAGTGATTCATGATAACTCTTTGAATGAAAAGCATGATTGCAATGATTTTATCATAAATACTATTAATGTCAATTGTGCTAATAATATGCAAAACCCCAACCTTGGGGATGCTAATTTTGCTATGTCTACTACTTGTTGCAATGATCATGATTGGGGTGATTCTTCGTATGATCTTGAAAATTTATTGAAGCCCCGTGATGAATATGAGATTGATAATAGTGTTTGCAATAATATTGAAAGTGGGTTTGGAAGAGTGTCAACTTTAGATCCCACTACTTTGGAGAATGTTCAATCTTAAGAAATTTTTGATAAAAGTGGGTTTGGAGAGGTCATGACTTTAGTTAATGTTAATCCCACTATTTTGGAAGAGTGTCAACTTTGCATGCATGTGGATCATGTAGAAAATATGTTATGTGATAGCTATATTGTTGAATTTGAATATGATCCCACATATAATTATTATGAGAGAGGGAAATATGGTTGTGGAAATCTTCATGTCACTAAGTTACTTCTTTTTATGTTGAGATTGCTATTCTTTCTTTCTTCTTCCTTGTATATGCTAGATCTTGCTTGTCTTGCTAATTTTTTTTCTTATAAAATTCATATGCATAGGAAGTATGCTAGACTTAATTTTTTTGGCCATATGCTACATGATGCTCTCTTCATAATTCAATTATTATCTTTTATGTGAGCATCATTGAAATATTATGCCTAGCTAGGGGCATAAAACTATAACGCTTGTTGGGAGGCAACCCAATGAATAAAATTTATTTTTGCTTTTTTGCTTGCTGTTCTTGTGTGTTAGCACAACTATGCTGCTGTTATGATTGTGTTTTTTGTGTTTTAATTAGTGTTTGTGCCAAGTAAAGCCTTTAGGATCTTCTGGGTGATAGTTGTTTGATCTTGCTGAAAAAGACAGAAACTTTGCGCTCACGAAAAAATTTCTCATAAATCACAGAAAAGAGCTTTTGCCCTGATTTGTTTTGCAGAAGATTAATATACAAATTATGCTGGTCTTCCGAATTTTGTAGAATTTTCGGAGTTACAGAAGTAATCGAAAGTCCAGATTACTACACACTATTCTGTTTTGACAGATTCTGTTTTCTTTGAGTTGTGTGCTTATTTTGATGGCTCTATGGTTTTTTTTAATGAGTTTTTGCCATAGAAAAGTTGGAATACAGTAGATATAATACAAAAACAAAATAAGAATTGGTTTGACACAACACTTATAGTAGTGATTTACTTTCTTTTACTAACGGATCTTGATGACCCACAAGTATAGGGGATCAATTGTAGTCTCTTTCGATAAGTAAGAGTGTCGAACCCAACGAGGAGCTAAAGGTAGAACAAATATTCCCTCAAGTTCTATCGACCACCGATACAACTCTACGCACGCTTGACGTTCGCTTTACCTAGAACAAGTATGAACCTAGAAATACTTTGTAGGTGTAATGGGATAAGTTTGCAAGAATATAAATAGCACGTAAATAAAATCTAGGGACTGTTTAGATAAAGTCACAATAAAGTTAGTATAGCGAGTGTGGAAAAGTGATGGTAGGAGTTGCGAAATTGTCCCCAAGCAATTGACTACTTTACTAGACCGATAGAAAATTTTATGTGGGAGAGGCCACTGCTAGCATGTCATCCCTAACTTGGAATTCTATGCACTTATGATTGAAACTATTAGCAAGCATCCGCAACTACTAATGTTCAAGAAGTTCACCGTGTATTTGAATTTTTTTGACTATGTATTCAATAAGTGTTCAAAACTTTTATTTAAAAAGTATGTGCATCATGTACTTAGATAATAGTGAACAAAGAAAAACCATTGAAAAAAGAACGAAGCAAAGAAAACTGAAGGAAAAAGGAAAATCAGAAAGAAAAGTAAAACTGTCAAAAACCGACATAGAACCAAGAAAGGCAAAGAAAACAAAGAAACCAAGAAAGAAACGACGAAAACCATTATATAGAGAAGAAGAAAAATAGAAATCAATGAAAACCGGTGAAAAAAATGGTATAACGAAGAAGAAAAAGAAAATCGGTGAAGAAATAGAAACAGAAAAAACAAAAGAAAACACGACACCAAATAGTGAAAACCGAAAAAACCAGAGAACAATCCGCCCAAACAGTAAAAAGTAGAGCAAAAAAACGCAGAGAGGAAAAACAACAAACGATCTCCTATAGTGATGGGCTGGCCCGGTCACGCCATGCTAAAGGTGAGGAGAGGCTACTATCTCGCTTTAGCGAGATATAGATTGCGCACTCTAAACAGGCCATCATGATCGTACGCATGTGTGTATTACAATCGCACGGGCCGCACTAATGGGCCAGCCCCTCAGCCTTATAGTGTAGCAGCAAGTAGGACGTCCTTGTAGTGATGATTTTTTTGGTGTTCTACTAGTTTGTGGTAGGTTTGTTGTTTTCAGTTCATTTTTATGTTGGAATTTTCAAAAAATATGACAAATTATTTTTTTAATGATAATGAATTTTGAGATTATTTTTTGAGAAAACCTTTTTTTCAAGAAGTTCCAATTTTTTTTGGAAGACGATAACAGTATTTTTTGCAATTGCTAGCATTTTATAAATTGCAATTTTTTAGTTTTTCTTGACCAATCTTAATAAATTTGGTTGAATTTGTGATTACTTTTTAAATGCAAATAGTTTTTGGAAAATTATTGAAAAATATGATTTTAGTTTTTAAAAATATATAACAAAAAGAAAGTCAGAATAATAATAATAATAATAATAATAATAATAATAATAATAATAATAATAATAATAATAATAATAATAATGCACTTAATGTGTGGAATATGGCAGACATGCCTCGATAAAGGGCAAGACCTGACATGTGTTGTATGATGTTGTATGTTGAGTGCAGAAAGACTTCCAAAAAGAACACAAGAAGGGGCTCGACACTTCATGTGCAAACCTGACTTGTTCCCTATCAAAACCTTGATCATTGGTTTGGTTTCTATGCAGTATGTGTGACTGCTTTCTTGAAACATTATCAACATTTTACCACACCCTCTAAGGGCAATATGATGGCACCGTTTGAATTTTCATGAATTATAACTGTGATAATCCGCATGTCAGCGATCTACTCTTGCCCCCCCCCCCTGTATGGACCTCATACCCTTTGATTGCACGAGGCCTAGGCATGGACTAAATACCTAATCTAGGAATTTCCAACCCATTTTTGGCCATGATTTCATCTGACCAGAGTTCATTTTTTGAATTTGTAGCAATAAAGCCAAATAAGCATATTAAATGTCTGAAATATGGCAGATGGGCCCCGTAAAAAGCCAGTATGTAACATATCGCATGTCATGGTGTCTGTTGAGTGCATACATACTTTCAACGCCAATGGAGGAATGGGCTCAACACTTTGCAAGCAAACCCGAGCCATTCCCGCTCAATATCTTGTCCTTCCTAGTAGATGGGGTTTCTACGCAATGTGAGTGGCCGATTTAAAAACCCTATAAAATTTTACCACACCCCTTGGTCATATGATGACACCGTGCTAGGTCTTGTGACTTTTTGTGCCCATTTGAATTTTCATGAATTATAGATACAATAACCCGCATGTCCGCGACCTAGTCATGCCCCCTCCCTGTGTATGGGTCTCCGATACTTTGGTTGCACAAGGCCTAGGCATGGACTAAAGACCTAAGCTAGGAATGTCCAACTCATATCTGGCCATGATTTTATGTCCCGAGTTCAATTTTTGAATTTTTTACATTAAAACCCTAGAAATGCACTTAATGTCCTGCATATGGCAGATGGGCCCCGAAAAATGTCGAAGAACGGGCATGTGTCATGTCATGGTGTGTGTTGGCCGCAGAAAAACTTTCAAGGCCAACAGAGGAAGGGGCCAGACACTTCGCATGCAAATATCACCGTTCCCTCTCCAAACCTTGATCCTTCTTGGGAGATGGTTTGGTTCCTATGTAATGCACGTGGCCGATTTCTCAAAACATTCTCAAAAGTTTACCATACCTTCTATGGGCCTATGATGACACCATGCCAGGTCTCATGACTTTCTGGGCCCGCTTGAATTGTTGTGAAGTATAACAACAATAACACACATGTTGGCACCCTAGTCTTGCCCCCCGGGGTGCATGTGCTTAATATCCTTTGGTTGCACAAGGCATAGGAATGTACTAAATACCTAATCTAGGAATTTCCAACCATTTATGGATATGATTTCATGTGGCTGTAGTTCAGATTTTGAATTTACAGCACTGAAACCTTATAAATGAATCAATGTCTGGAATATAGTGGACGTGCCATGAACAAGTATAGGACCTAGCATGATACTTTGCGTGCTAACATGACCTGTTTCCTTTTGAAACCTAGTCCTGTTTCTACGCAGTCTACGTGAATTCTTTTGCAAAATTCTCTCCATTTTTACCACACCCCCTATGAGCCATACGATAACACCATGCCAGATAACCTGGTTTTATAGCTTGGTATGAATTTCCATGAATAAAAATGGTAATGACATGCATGTTGGCGATCTAGTCTCCCCATTGGTGTATGGGCCTCCTATCATTTGGCCGCACTAGGCCTATACTTGTACTAAAGACCTACTAAGGTAGGACTTTTTGCCCGTTTCGAGCCTTGATTTCACGCGATCGCAATTAGGTTTGTCGGCCCAGAAGGTCTTACAAGAAAGAAAGAGGTAAAACAAAGAAACAAATAACTTAGTAAAATAAAGTAGTGAGAACAAAATGAAAACAAACAACAAGCATATTAAGAAATGAAAAAAATAAGGACAAAGAAAACAAAGAAACAGAAAAAATGAGATTTGTTGAGTGCCCTATATATATGTCACACTCGGCAAACATTGTCTTTGCAGAGTTCCTGGAAGCTCTCGGCAAAGCTCCTAGCGGAATTTTCGCGCCCGCTCGCCTTCTTCTCCATCATTATATTTCCGTGTGGCCGCCACTTTGTGACCTACCCTACATCACCGCTGTCCCGTCCCTGCCCCCCATCGTCATCGTGCCCATTCCTCTCGCCACCATCGCCACCTCCTCCTCCATCGCTCCATTCTCGTTTTCCCCACCGCCGCTGCCACCGAACCATGTGTCACTACATCATGCGCCCTACCGCCACAACACCTGATGTTTCCACACCCACAAGCGTCCGTCCTCCTGGGCGCGTGACTTTGCCACCTCTCACCTTCACCACCGCACTCTCACATCCACCATCGCTCGTGAAGATGGAGATAAGTGCGGGACGGTAGGAGTTGCTGGAGGCATACTGGGAGGCAATACCGTTAAATTGGCTAAGATGAAAGAGATCTGATCCTGGTTTCCCAATGTGGAGGAAATGGTGAAGGAGTCGATGAGTGTGGCCATGTGTACTACGCTAGCGGGGCAGCTGGTGCGGCAGATGATTCCTGACAATTGGACCATTTCTATGGAAACCCTTCTCTAGGCAATTGACGAGGCGGAGTCTGAGGATCCCATACAGTGATATGGAGGTCGATGTGATGGCGATGGTGCAACCGGTACCTATGCCAAGCTACAAGGATATGCCGCTAGAGGTGGACGCCTATGTGCAGGCTTACCGCTCTTCTAGGCGACGGTGGCTCACTGCGCATAGACTGTAGTTGCCGCCTTTTGTAGGTTGCTATCGTAGTATATGCCTGTTGTAGCTGTTGAGGGTACGACTTGTGGATACCCTAGTTTGCAAGTAGCAAGAACTCCTGTTATTTTGGTTATAAGACTTGCTATATCTATCCATTGTTATATATGAAGGATCATGTATGTGGATATATACCTTAGATGCAACGGTTTCTTCAGTTAAACATGCTGTCATATGTGAAGTATTAGACATGTTGAATTAACATATCTATCTATTTCAAGGCTTTTTAGTAATTAAATTAAGAAAAACAATGGTGGGAGCTTTGCTGAGTGTTACACTTGACAAAGGTAGTAAATGTGTTTACCAAGTTCCTGTCTATGAATATTGGAAAACACTTCCCGCATTATAAAAAAGAAAATGATAAATATTTTCTAGTGTCCGTTTGTCGACGCTCGGCAAAACCGGGCCAACTGCATAGGGTGGGCCCATTGGCCAGATCTTTGTTGAGTACACCCCGGAAATGGCCTTGTTGTACCTCACTCCCGTCTTCAATGGGGTCTGCTCTTTTTTTAGGAGATCAATCAGCTAAATTTGTTAAAACAATGCACTACAAGAAATATGTCAACTTGTGACCACCACTATTGGTCACTGAATGGTCACAAATTTCTATTTGTGACCTTTTTGTGACCAAAAACATAAGGTCAAAAGCTGGCCGTCATAAACTGACTATAGCGACCTTTCTTCTGGAATGGTCGAAGACGTTTATGACCAAAATACGTCTACTGTGGCGTTTTGGTCACTAGCAACCTCCCCAGGCCACGTAGGCATCCAGCGTGGCAATCTGATGTGGCACAAGATTCAGCCCGGTCCAATTCGATTTTCTACATGGGCCTAGCCCAACAATTCAGCCTATTTGTGTTTTTTTTCTGTCTATCAATTTTTGGTTGGGTTCATGGGCCAAGTCCAATATTGCAGCCTTTTTATTGTTGGGTTGTGGCCTTTTTGTCTAAACGAATTTAGTTTTTCTTTTTTCCCAAAAGAAGGGTCCACTAGTCAGATGGGTCCCAGTTGTCAGGTTCTATTAAAGTGAGACCCTTTTGGTAGCATCATATTATTCAGATTACAATTTGACAATTTGGCAGAAATAAATAACCATGTTTAAATAAGAACAGACAGAAAACACAAGTAATATTTCCAATAACAACAGCGAGAATCAATCACAGTCATACAAATATACTGGGCTCCTTCTGTCATGACACAGTTATAACACAGATACAAATACAATCAGTCACACAGATATAGGGACAATCACAATGAGAATTGACAATCAGCACAAACTGGGCTCCTGCTCCAGTCAGATGAAACTGTATGCATGACTAACTACGCGACCATAGTCGACTAGGCTACCTTCGCTACACTAGGACATCAATAGAAATATCATCATGCCTTCGGCCGTTGCCCTGTTACATGAATCAGAAGAGAAGACTCAAAACACTGGAGCCAATATATTATGAACAGAACATTCAAAAAAAGGACAAGTTCTTTAGAAAGATAACACAAATTCAGCTAATACAATGATTTTTGTCCCCAGATAGTTAAGACGATATACTCATTCATACAAGGTGACGCAAGAAAATATAGCACTTTACTCATAGCATGCAGAGTATCATTATTAAGTTCATAGGGTTTATAGTGCTTGGACTTATTAGAGTGGTAGCATATCATCATATACATCCGTATGTTGTAGCCCATTTGAAATGTCTAGAAAGACTTATATTTAGGAATGGAGAGAGTAGAATGTAGCATGCGCTAAAACCAAAGGATTAGCCAACAATAAAAGAAGGCACTTAATTAGTTCATTACATTTAGTTAAAACTGCTTCTATGAAGCGCAGGACTAAACCATTTAGTTAACACAGCAAGAAGTGCCAAGGAGCATAGTATAGTACTGCACTAAAAGCACCAAGAATCTTCTGGACCAACAACAGAAACAACCAAGAAGCACTCATTTTTCAATTCATAGGGCTAAAAATATATTTATCAGAATGGCACTGAAATCAACCTCTTTATCTATCATCACAAGGTCAGTATGCTTGATAGGCCCATTATGAGTTGCCCTACGGTAATGCTGCAGATGAGACAGAGGACGCACACATTGCTGTAGGCATTGGCAAGACAGGAACCAACAAAATGGTGCTTGCCATCTGCAAGGAGAAAGCAGAATACCAAAAAGGTTAGGAAAACAATATAGAATGATAAAACAAAGAAGAGATCCACCCACTCATTAGAGAAGTAGCATACCCAAAAAATGTGAAGCAAAAATGGCCACCAAGAAAGCATATTGTTGTATACATTGACAAGATAGGAACCAACAAAATGCAACACACTAAAACCAAACTTTATACAGCAGGGAATGATTTACAATAACCAAAAGATTTTGCACAACAAGCAGTAAATAGGTAGTAGATATTAACACCCATGACATAGGACCAGCATAAAAAAGAGCATCGGTGTAGAACATGCATATAATCAGTGTAGTCAGCAAAAGATAGGGGGAGGAGAAATTGAAAAACCCAGAAAGAGCATTCATATATGAGGCACTAAGCTGTATGAACCAAAAGACTATTGACATCAGCTAGCAAAGAAATGGCAGTTGGCACCACACATATCGGACGACCACATGAAACAGATAGAACAGACTGGTCAGCCATAGCTAACATGGTAAATAGAATAATGCACATATTGTAGAAGACACCACCAGCATGGATTCTAAGAAATGGATTGGAAGAGCTCAGGAAAGACAATGTTCCTGGTGTGAGAATCAGTAGTACCATCTTCATTTTCAATCAGGATTTTCAAAGCCTTTTTGAGGTCACACGCGACACTGCTACATAAAGCTGGCCATGCGTGAACACAGGTGCATTAAAGTATAGATCAACACTGCATAACACGTGTCCTACAATATTTTGACTCCTACCTATTTTCTTATTTTACAAAAGCTTGCCATGCGTGTATAGATCAACTTTATATTGTGAATACATAAAGCTGGCCATGTGTGAACATAGGTGCATTAAAGAATGAAGAATACATCGACACATAGCACGAACCATGGACAAACATTGGTATGTAACCTGTCTACTCAGTAGGTGCCAATTTAGATGCACTGAATCGACACCAACTTGGGCGAACTGGTGGTATGTGCAGAAACAGCGAAACATTGCAAAAGCTCCTCTTTTCCCAAATTGTGTGGTGAGGAACCAGCCTATGCCCCCAATTCGTCATGCGGAGGCAACTAGAGGCAATGACTTAAGCATGACCCCAGTTCCCCACAGCTGATTACCCTTGACTCATCCGAATTCTCCTAACAAGGTAGAAATTGGCAGGTCTATTTGGAGGAAAAAAGGATCTACTAAAATCTAGCTTACTAAATATTCGTCAGATCGGAGGACTGTGCGCGCACACCGCAGATCCAACAGATCACAGCGCAAGACAACATGACCCAAGTCTAACTAAACCGTGCAAACAAGAGGGAGACGGGATCGGAGGAGACGCGTTCGCACCTAGCCGGAGCCGACGATGATGTTGTTGATGGGGATGAAGATGAGCTTGACGAAGAAGCTGACGAACCCCATGACGACGAACCCGATCACCGTCCGCGCCGCCACCTTGGTGAACTCTGCGCGCCCAATCAGCGTCAGATCTGGCGAAAGAGGAAAACGAACCAGATCTAGACGAGCAGGCGCGAGTCTTTGGTCCTTACTCTTGCGGTCGGGCTTGTGGCAGCGCTTGACGAGGCGGACGCTGTCCTTGGCAAACTCGCGGAGGGGTCCACCACGGAGTCGACGGCGTCCATGGCTGCTGCCGGCGGGAAGGCGAGATCTCCGAGCC